>NW_028186399.1:318392-360168 GCF_003343005.1 Rhea americana | reverse complement strand
AAAAAAAAAAAAAAGGTCACAACATGATAAAATACAATAAGGCAGTTAAGCAATTGCAAAGTCAGATAAAGAGAAAGAAATCAGCTCTTAGCTATGCGGGTCTGGATTTAGTCTGAAACTGTTTAAATACCTTTATGTCCTGGAACTGGTGATGTGCCCAGAGCTCCTTTGTTTAGTGGAGATCTGGGCAGAAAAGAAGGGAATAAAACCCTCACCCTTGAAGGAGAGAAAAAAAAGGTACAGCCTAATCCAAATTGGACAGGGGGAGGGCCTTGCCGCGGAGAAGGGGTGCAGGAGGAGTGGGAGTAGCAAGAGGACAACCCTACCGCATTCTTGAGCCAAAAGTTTTTAACTTCAAGGAGGGGTTGGGCGGGGGGAGAGGTTGGCTTTAGCAGGAGACATTCGAACGCAGACATGATTCTCACCTAGCCGTTCCCTGTGAGCCGAGGACTCGCGGGGTTCGGTTAATTGGTGCACATTTTCAGTTCAGCTGGACGCAGCGACCGTTTGTTCCTGCTTTACGCGGGAGCTGCAGGAGGCAGATGGGCATTAGTAACAGTGGTTTCACCTCAAAAGATTTGGTGAAAAATAATTCATTTTCAATTTGTAGCGGGTTCTTCATACCTTTTTTTTTGGCAAAAGGATCCTGTAGCAAAAAGAATAAAAGATTTCACGTGAAAGATACTTTTCTTGCTGATTATTTTCCGACACGTAGCACCACTAATGTGAAATAATTATGGCAAGACAGACAAGTTGAAGAAAAGGTGACACAGCCAAGGACCTTCACACCCAGAARTGGCCTAAGCTCCAGAATGGGAAATTTTTGAAGTTACAAGCATTTTTTCAGAATAAATAAATAATTTAAAAAAGAAAATCAGTATGTTGGCGATATAACATMTTTTAAGCAAGAGCTTTGTCGGAATATCCGCTCTTGGTTTCATTCCACTCTTTTGCTCTGTTTCTTCTGCCTCTTGGTTTAGAAATTGTTTTATGATGGCTTTCCTTTAAATGAAAAATAAAGTGCACGTGGCCCTCCCCCTCTCTGAACTCTGTCTGCTCTGTACCACTGCACACCAGTGACTCTTCCAGGAAGTGGAAGTCCCTAAGTGTAGAAGGACGACATGYCAGAAGTCTCCCCAGAAAGCAGGAGTCAAGCTGCTTTACAGGTCAAAGAGATTCAGACAAATTTCTGCACCAAGCAGAACCTAAAAGGCTGTGCACAAAGCACAGAGCAACGTGTGGAAGCCTGCTCTCCTACCGTCTGGCCCAGGAATCCTCTTTAAGCCCAGTGGATCTCTCATAGCTGTTCAACTACAGCTATGAGATCAGTTCACAGAGGTGCAGAAACTCCAAGGAAAGCCCCAAGCTGACACGGAGACTGTCATCTCTTCTCCTTTCCTCCTGCTTCTCTCTGAAATGTCCTCACGTTCTTCTTTGTTCTTTTTACTCTTCCCAATCAGCCCCCTACTAGCTTTATAGAAGTCACAATCATGCTCAGCCTAATTAACAACAAACTTTTGGAGATAGAGAAAAGGCAGACCTCATTTTCACGAGCAGCCAATAATAGAGCATTTCAAGGAATGCAGCTCTACCAAGAACTCTGCAGTGTTTTGAAGGGTTTTAGTGCTCAGCAAGATACTAGTCCTAAACTTGCAATATCTATTTCTGTTCAAATGAACATGGACTTCACCTAATTGGGAATGGCAGAAGTGGGTCATTGAAAAGAGCAGCATAGCAACGAAAGCACGAGAAACTGCATTTTCCTCATTCTCAAGGGCGCAGCAAGTTGGTGACAACTATTGACACAAAATATTCCCTTTCTCRCTCTAGTCTAGTTTAATCTTTGCTAACTCCCACATTGTGATCATCACAGTGTTTATGCAGGCACCAGATATTTAATGTTACTTTTGTACCTAAAAATACATATAGGGTCTTAGTTGTATTTTCAGAAGCTTTTAGAAATCTATCTGCAACTTTTGACACCAAATATTTTAAAAAGCARACTCTGAAGTGTCCGAACTAGGTGATGTGACATATATGGAGAAGTTTTGTTGTTTCTTTTCCAGGTGCGAAATGAACCACAGACCATTACTTTTGGAATGCATTTGTAATGCCGGTTAAATTTTATTTGGGTCTGCAGTGTAKAGTATCTGGGCTAGTGAAGACTGTTCTTTGTGCTTAGAATAGATGTTATTCTGTGTCTCACCTATGGCATGATCCTGTTCAATCCACTTCCTCTGTTAATTCACATGTAACTGATCTCGGAGAACACGTTTAATTAACATTTGCCTTGTACGTTCACTCTTCTCTCTCTACAACCTCTGTCCAAAGGTGGCAAGTGGGGCACAACCTAGAAATCACTGGCACACTAGAGAAACATGCTTTTTTTCTTTGCATTCCACGCTATATAGTTAAGAAGCATTTTAATCCATCCAACATATGCAAATCTCTATGAATGCRATGTTTTTAGCTCCCTCCCTCATTTTCTGGAGCTGGGCTTTTCAGCACAGCTGCATGTGATTAGGGCTCAGCAAGCCCCAGAATTCAGGCATCCCAGCAAGATCTCCTTAAAGTCTCATTCAGACTTCTCACCAATTCTTTATTTCCCCACCATCAAACGCCTGTTGCTGGCCACAAGGAGTTACGAGCATTCGTATATATTTGCCTAGCTCCCCATCTGTTTCCCCCTTAGACGGCTGGGTGTTTTAGTATTGCTTTTGTGCCCAGTAATGTATCCACCCAGATTGCTCCTGGGTGTACCTAGGAGGAATCCATGGGGAAGGTAACTGAATCCCTACAGAGCGTAATCTACCTCCGATGTTTGCGTCCAACACAAATTTACACCAGGCCTCAGGCTGGGGATGGGGGAGGGACTGGAGGAAAGTCTTTCTTTCAGGCAGTACTAGGGTATGTCCTTGTCCCTGTACTTGCCAGGAACTGGCACAGAGCCTACACATGTGCCCATGGAAGCAGTGGGACAGTTGGCATTTCTTGGCTGAGTTCTTYTGTAGTCCACAAAATTCTGCTGGGAAGAAGGTCTGAAGTGTGAGGAGCAATAGGATGGCAGAAGGTACTACATAATTAGCCCATATAAAGTTACTCTAAATAATCCAACAAAAAGCAATGGTCCTTCTCTAGTTTGGRAGAGTCAAATGGAGAATCCCCACCTGTATAAATAAAAATCTGTAGACAGATAAACACCAACCACATGACAGATCTATCTGTAGCAGAGGTTACTACAGGACAGGTATGGTATCCACTATTTTAATTCACACTGCCTAACTGACTGAAAAAATTAAGCTGGAGGAATTTTCTTAGCATGACATTTGTGGCTTCAAAATCATATCCRAAGAAAATTCTGAGCACCACATCTTTCCCATTTTCCGGCTCTATAATTTGGCCAATTCAAAGATGTTATATCTCCCTTGCCCTGAAGAAAAGAAAACATTCCTGTTTCAATCTCCAGGTTTTCACCTTCGTCTTACGTATTTTAGAATGGTAATGACCTAGCGTGAATGCTCTGGATCTCGCCCTGTGAAGCTCTCCAGGAGTATCTCGTGGGTGCACTGGTAGAGCTGGAAGGGCATGTGATGTCCATACTCCTTTCTCTGAAATGTAACTTAGAGTTCCTCCCTTACACCCAAACCCATCATTACAAACCGCCTTCCTTAGAGGCTGTTTTGTGTCCTATATGTCTCTTCCCACTTTGTGCAATTAAGGACAAGGTCCTGGCCTGCATTTCACGGTGAGTATCATCTGAGACATTCACTTAGGAAAGGCTCAAAGACTGCTGTGACAGAGCCTGCATAACTTAATAACTATATATGTGTATAAATAGATGGTAAAATACAGTGAACAGATATTTCCCTGGCATTTTTCATCACCTAATCAAAATAACACATAAAATCCAAATCGCTACATTCCTGATCAGTATGGTTGCAGTCAATCAAATCATGGTATAATAACATAATCTCATCTATATTGTTTCCAAATTTTTTTCCATCCCAAGTACCTGTGAATCTGAGCACTTTGATATTCATCATTATGAATATATAAATAATACAAGTTTTCTCACAAGGATGTTGACTCAAAGTATAGAATTCCTTCTTATGAAACAACAGATGAACAATGAAGTAGGTGAACACACTTTATATTGTGAACTGCAAACTGCCATGTATTTTATCCATTTATATAGCATACATGGAAATCAGCTATTAATCAATTATCTCATTAATCCATTTGCTAATAAGCTCACCTGAAGCTGCACTGACCTCTGATTACATTAGTGTAATTTCTAGCAGAATAAGACCTGTCGTCTTCTGAAAAGAACATTCAAATTTTTTCCACTGTGACTCAGTTTTAAATTCTTAGCTGAATATCAGTAAAGTGAAGCATAGGTGTAATTGTGAGTTATATGTAGATGTATGCACATACATGCACACATGCACATTTATGTACCCTCTGTAGCTAGATCAGGATTGGAGATGCGTGTATTCAAGATGCTTAGGCCAAAGAGAGCATGTGGGAGAAGGTATTTATGGCGTTAAGAGAACTRTTCTGGAGGCTGTGATGAAACTATCATGAGTTAGCTGACAAGCAAGAGAGCTTGTAAGGGAGCCAAGAGATCTACTTGCCAGTTTTAGTTAGGATGCTGATGCCTAAATTGACTCCAATGACTGGTTAAATCGGAATCTTTGGAAAGTTTGTTACCAAGGACTTAGATCCTGTAACCAAGGCTGCTCCCATTGCCGTGGACCTTTGGGTGGGGTAGAAACCCTGTTGATGGAACACCAGTACTGGCCGAACAATGCAGCTGGCCCCAAAGACAACTGAAATGAGGGACACAGGATACAGGAATGAATCAATACTGTATTTTTTCCCCCAGAACCCAGACTCTACTGCATTCAGGAGGGACCTGCTCTGGAGCTGGACTGGTTTTCTACAGTAAAGGTAGTATCTGCCTAGGACTGCTGCTTCCCAGACTGGGATAGTGTGTACAAGCCACAGGAGGAAGGGGTCGGGTGGCCTCACGTTGTTAAAGCAGTGAATGAGTGTCTGGAGAACAATTTCTCTGCTTCTGCCACCAAGTTTCTGCGCAGTGCTGGACAAGTCGCTTAAATTGACATGTTCACAAGTATCGGGGATTTAGAGTCCCTCATTTTTGGAGGCCCAGTACAAGGCCACTGGGGACGCTTTGCAGGAATGCTTATCACTCCCACAGCAGCACCTAGATTGTGAGCAGATGAAATGCTGTAAAATCAACTTCTTTGAACAATCACTTGCTAGAGGCTCAAAATTAGCAAATACTTCTCAGGCCAACTGTACTGGTTTTAAGATCTCTGCCTGTAAAACCGGATAACGCTCCTCCTCATATCACAGGCCTGTTATGAAGATAAACTACTTGTGAAGTGTTGCAGTTTTAATATGTGAAGCATAATGGAAAAATACTTTTTATTAATTATTATTGTTACCCCTGTGCCTGGACTAGAACTGTGCAAGTAATAGAATTTTACTGCTCTGGACAAACTGAAAAATAAAGGTGGGAGATCATTATGAGATGGTTTTATGAATGAATTTTTAGATTGACATAAACATAAAATTTGACCTCAAACAATGCACTTCATTTTGTTTTGTTCTGGTAGAGGGTGGTTTTTTTACTATTATTAAATTATTGTGTTTAATCAAACTCCTAAAACATTATTTTGAAATGAAAAGTATAGCATATAATTTACATTTAGTGAAATGTAAGATTTGCAAGTAATTAATTTTCTGTCAAAACTATTTGACAAACTCAGTAAAAAAAATCACATGCTTTTTACATTTGCCAAGGAATTTTTGCCTTGTCTCTTATGGGCTTGTGGGCAATAAGTAACACATGTCGTCACCTGAAAGGCAAGAGGAAAAGATCAAATCTCTTCATTTTGGTGAGCTCTAGGATTCATGTGCACTGCACGTGACAAGTCTATGGAAAAACTGCATGAGAAAATCATGAATTAAAGTCAATGTCTTCATGAAAATGCACAGGGAAGCATGTTTAAGGTTTCCTAGCCAGTTTTAACTCTAGCATTTTCTTTTTTAATGGCTGATTTGGCTACCTTACCGCTCTTTCTCTGAGTAATAACATTGTATCAGAGCTCATGGATAAAAGCAGAAAGAGGGAGAGGAACTTGGCTTTTTCTGTTTCTCTTCACRAATGTCAGTTCTGATGCTATGTATTATTATACCCTTTTTCTGTATTTTTTTTTATAAATGCTTAGGAAAAGATGTCTTCTTGCTACTCAGTGGACATCAGTGACTATCAGAAATATATAACAAACCTGAGTAGTTTTAACTTTTCCATTTTTGACTTCTTTTTAGCCATGCAATTTTTTTTWAAAAAAATGCATTGGCTAAAATTAGTACGTGCTGCTTCGCRCAAGGTGATGCAATTGCTGTCAGGGCAGCCACAGTTCTTAACCATAATGCCATTTAAAAAAATGAAATTCGGGCTCCAATGTCCCTTAGGCCCAGAATAACCAGCAAACCAGCAAGGCATCCTTTTCTGCTGCTGCTCCTGCAGCCACCACAGAYAGCCCAGAGCATGGCCCATCCCTCAAAGAACAGGACGTGCCCTGAGACAGCATAAACTCAGACAAGCTGGAAGATGGTAGAGGAACACTATCCCCTGAGTATGTTTTACTACAAACTAATGGAGCTCCACGTTTGTCTTCCGGGCCAGGTTTCCTGTCAGTACAAAGGAGCTACCCTGCCATTTAGGCTCTGGCCTGGCAGGAGCTGCTCAGCAGAGCGTGTAGGGACCCATCCCAAAATAAACAAGTCGAGTTTGCAGAACATCTGATAKTCTATGCAGGTGGCCTGTAAGCAGTCTGCAAGGCAGAAGCAGGACAAGGGACRTTCATTGTTCACAGCCGCTACAGATACTCCTCTTTCATTGCCTCTTCATCGACTCCCTGTAGCAAAAGCCTTCTTGGCATGCCCCAAAAGCACATGTCAGTCTCACATAGCCTTAATATCACCTAGTCAACATGCTTTTGATGTTCTTCCCAAGTGTTTTGCAACTTCAGTGATTTTAGGAGCTCAAGACTGAGCCCAAGAGATAAGTGTTCTGCTCTGCTGAGAGACAATCATGTCACCTTTCTGTGCTACAGCTTAACTGCCCCCAAATGGGGGTATGATGCCCTCTTCCTTTGAAACATGTTTCTGCAGTGAATAAGAGACAAAAATGGATGCAGGTTATTTCCAGATACTTCTCCACAAATTTCATCATTTACTTGAGATCAAAGSGGGAGGCTTTCAACTCCCCATGAAGCACTTGACAATCGTGAACAAATTCAGGCAAAGGTTTCTCCAGCGAAATCGCTGTACATTAACTGTTTTATTTGCTTTCCACATCAGCAAATAGATGATCACCAGATTAGAATGATCACTAGATTTTTAACATCAGAATAGACTGTTATATCACCTTGTCTGGCATTCTGAAAAACTCAGGCTAGATCATTTCACCACCTCACTTTTTGCTGATTCCAGTAACTTGCGTGTGCTTTAAGTATATATTTTAAAAGGWCCTGTATAGACCTTGAGGCAAGAGGATTCATAAACCAATTGCTTTATTCATGCAAAGTAAATGGAAGGTAATAGATGAGCCTAGGGAACAGGTCATTCCTGTCCTAAGGTCTAAAATAACTATATGCTCTCTCTTGTGATTATCAAGGGATTAYAGGAACAGCCGAAATACATTCCTACTTCTCAATGTCTTGAGTTACTGAGGTGAGTCCCAAATGTTAYTACAGCTTGCCAATAGATCAGGAGTCAGCAGAGGTGGCAATGCTCCTGCCCACAGTTAATGTCAGAGCAGTATAGCTTGTGATGGGAAGGGTTAAGAGATGTTCTTTACCTTGCCTTCATCATGAAAATGTCATCTTGTCTGATCTCCACAGTAGAGCATCAACTACCTCCCTTGGGAATTTTTACCCTCATTATTCACGYTTTGATCTGGTGGCAGGTTAATGGGCAGCCATCTGTTTAGGTCAGTGACAGCAGATGCCCCAAAAAGGGTGCAACTGAGCCCATCTGCTGACAATGGGAAAGAGCAGTGCCCATCGCCTCCTAGAACACYGCACATCTCCACTCCCACACTTTGTCTAGATGTCCTTCATAGTTCACAAAGAAAACTGAACATCCCGAAGGCGCACACTAAGGTTTGTGTCTAAAATACCTCAGGCACATGAGACCTCAAGACTGTAGAGTTCAGACCCAACCATCACAGTCTGCAGCAAGCCCTAGAGGAGCTGCTCTCACGAAAGCAGTTTGGTGGTCTCTGAATAAAATGCCTCTCTTTAAGATCTTATCCAAGTAAGGTAAAGGGTCTGTAGCTGCAGTCTCTGGAGGGAGGATCTGATACTGCAAAYGTCCCCACTGGGTGCACTTTAGAATTAATCATGGTATTTCTACAAAACCAAAGTTCACCTGGCATATTGCAAACAAAGTCTCAGGCCTGAGGAGGGGCATCTGATTTTCAGCACATTGGCCAGCTGAGAGGTAGGGGAAAGGACGAGCAGCCTCATTCCAGACCATTTAGCAGTTTCAGCTGGTTGGAGGACTGGCAGGGGGATGTTACTGCAGGTACTGGAACCAAGGAGTGGAGGGAGAGAGGAGTGAAAACTGAAAAGTTAGGGCACCAGAAGTGAGAAAGGAGCAGTAGCAGAGATGCAGGACAATAACGTGTTAACAGTGGTTCACAACCATCAGCCTTGCCATTGCTCACAGTTCCCAGAGCAGGATGTGAAAAGTCCTGCAGCTTCTCAAGCCCAAGATAAGAGCATTTTAATAGTTCAAATGAACTTTTAGTTCATAGATTTCCCAAAGCAGAAAGGCCTGATAAAACTAGCATGACTGAAGTGCCAAACACAGAGCATTGACTGGCACTTACTTATTTTCTTTGCCCTTGAGTCCTTTGGGTCATATTGTCCAGATTTTCTACTCAGTCATGACAAACAGAAATGACCAGGTCAGGCAGAAAAGGACAGCTCTTCCAGATATCCAGACCAGGAGCAATCCTCTGGTGTCAATGCTGCTCACACTGTCCGTTCTTGATTCCAGCCTGGCAGAGGAATCRCTGCTATTCCAGATGGCTCACAGATGCTAATGGAGTCTGTTGTTCCCCCTTGCAGCAGGACTGGCCTCAGACATTCTGCTGGAGCAACTGCAGAGTGAGGAGAAGAGTCCAAATCTCCCTCTGTAACAAAGAAGGGATCCCACCTGGGGACTGTGTGCTGGTTAGCAGGAGACAAMCCTGTGCTCTGAATGCCTGGGCAGATGCCACACTTGCCAATTGCTTCCTTCCCAGGGCCAGCCTGGTTTGCTGTGGCAAAAGCCTGTGATGCCTGGAGAAGCAGAGCCATGGGGGTGGCCATGCTGACACTGCTGTCACACTGAACTGACTGCTCTGGAGGCCTCTCTGCACAGGCCCCCAGAGAAACATTGCCTTTGAGGGGGAGATGAGGCGAGTCCACCTCTCTACCACCTCCAACATGTGAGGCTGTTCTGCCTGACTAGATCACCCTTCTGGGGCTGAAGGAAGCTGAGTTCAGCTGGGCTGTKAGTCACAGCATGAGCTCCAGCAAGATGCATTCTTGGCTCTGTCACTTTTGCATAAGTTAAATTTGGATTAATTTGGACACAAGTATATACACCATTCTAAGGCAGAGATTCAGTCAGTAGCATTTAGACAAGAGCAGAGCAGACCCAGTCCCTGACTGGATTGCCATTGGAAGTTACGAGAAGCTATGAGTTGACTCCAGGGAGGGCTGAGTGCCATTGCAGGGGGAGCCAATGGGCCAACACATGCTACCAGATCTTCACTGTTTTCCATCTTTCCTGGGGCTACAGAAATGTTCCCTAATTCTGCACGTGTGTGAGGCATTACGTAATAGGACTGTGGTGTTCCTATGGGAATTGTAATGTGTACTGAACAGAACAGAAAACATGTGTTTTGCTGGAACCAGGGGCAAAGATTGAACCCAAGGTACCCACTCATGATAAGCTGCTATCAGTGTTCTGCTCAAGTCACAGCTCCCGTCTGTGTCTAACACTTCCAGCCTGAGAGCCTGTGATCACAGTTGCAACATTCCTTTTGTTTTCTAGGAATTTGACTCCACCAAGGAGGGAAAAACCACAGGGAAATTGTTTCAGTGTGCGCTTTAGATGGAGAGAGAAGGGATGGGGCTCAGGCATGATGTGTAACACACAACTCAACAGTCAAGACTTTAAAAAACACATTTTTATTCAAACCTAAGGAAAGTAACATTTTTCTCTTTAGTTTGGCAGGCAGCAGCAGCAATGCTGAGTCCAGGCAAGTATAGATCAAAGCCAGGCAAGTATGCTGTGAAAAATCAAGCACTGGACATTTATTAAGATTTTATTCATAAAAACCCATGCAGTGAGTGGAGTGGGATTTCACTGTGGAACTTCTGACATGGGAGCTGCCTTATTTAGAATGAAAATTGCCTCTTTCTCCTGCCAGGAGTAAGGTGATCCCTCCATTTCCTGTAAAATTCAAATCAGGGATACAAACACCTTTATTGTTGCCTTCAGATGGGCTGGACTTTGCATGTACCACTCACTTTTGGGGGGGGGTGAGCGCATTGCAGCCATGGAGTTATCATCTCCCTGCGCTCTCCACCCAGATGCCTGATGGCAGAGCAATGTCTCCCTACCACTGCTGCACATTCTTGCCCCAGAGAGGCCCACTGGACATTATTCTCTCATCCCTTGGTTGAATTCAAGACCCCTCCATTTTCAAACTTTTTCATTTGAGGCTCTTTTCTTCCCTTTGTGAAAACTGTAGCATAGAAGTTTAACTTGGCAACAGTGCCGGAACAGATGGAGAACACTGGACCAGCTCCTCACATCCCAGCAACTTCTGCTCAGTCCTGCATGGAGGGTTTCCAGCCATCTTCCCACTTACATGAACTTGGGGATCTGCCAAGGAAAAGCCTAAAACCAGTTCTCAAATAGAGAAGCTGAAACTTTCTTTAGGATGTCAGCAATGGCTGAAACTCTCTGGACAAGTCACCATGTGAGTGTACTTTCTCAGAATCAGTTGGTAAACGCAAACATCTTAAAGTTTTTGCTGCCAGACCATTCCTTTCTTCACTTACTGCCCGAAGATATGCTTCTGTGGAAGGTGCTATGCAAAGCTGCATCTGAATTGGGAACATGTCAGCGCCAGAGTGAACGCACATGGGCAGCAGTGTGTGAACAGTGATGGAACAGTGCTYGTCTGATCATCACAGAACTGAAGACCAGTGCCACAGACCACAAACCAGCCCAAGTAGAAAATTCAGCTCTGTGTTCTCTCTGCAATAAACCGCAATTCTTCAACTGTAAYTTCAGTAAACTAACATGGAAACCTGAAGGTCCTTGCCCTGAAGACAAATAGCCTAGTGTGGATCATGTCCAGRTGCTTCAACTCTCTTCCTGCCCCAGAACAAGGCAGCAACCAGATCATAAGCTCACTTACCCCCTGAATGGTGCGTGGTAATTGGCTGGGAGAGTGTTCATTGACTTGCTCCAAAACTGTGTACTAAGGATTTTTCAAYCTGGACAATTACAGGCCAGTGCTCAGGCCTGTGCAAGGGTTCCTTTGGTTACTATCAGAAATCTTTGGGATACATTTGAAATAGATTATTGAAAAACAGAGAAAGACCAAAAGCGATGAGAACAGACTTGTACCCACTGATTACTCAACGACACTGGCCATTTACAARCAGCTAGACAGTGTAAGGATGCAGGATTCCTGTCTTTAAATCATGAAATTGCAATGTATAGCCTTCTCATAAGGAACATACACAGCAGACGTCTTTGTGTCTTGGGCTGTCTGGTAGAAGATAATTGTCTGTCTCTTGGGAGTTGCATCATTATTGTGTCTTCCCATGAATATTATTGATTTTTTGAGATCTAGGAAAATAGACTTTCCTTTTTATTCTTCTGGCTCTTTAGCAGACTGCTTGTCAGGGCCATGTGAGAGTCACCATCATTTGGCTCTGTTATGAGTTAGTCTATCAGCTGATGTCATTATTTGGCCATAGCAACCTGAACGTCTTTAGTTCGTCGCCTGCAGGGTCTCTTTTCCAGTTCAGTGTAATGAGAGAATAAACCAAGTGCCAGCAGGAAATCTGTTTCCTTTTAACATATATAGATTCAAGCTAATAGCTTAGCTCTTACTTCTTTGCCTTTCCTGGGAGGCGCAAAGCACACTTTCTTCCTAGCTCTCGCTTCCTGGTGCTAGCTGTGAACTAGTAGTAGAAGAAAATTTTCTTCAGTGCCAACACCCACATAACTTATTTGCTCAAAAGAGGCAATTCATGCTGTCTGCATCTGATATGTGACATGGTGCAGGCAGTGCTTATGGGGCTGGTGAGGCTGGCCAAGGGGGACAGGAGCTCTGCCAGCAGAGGTGCTGGTGTGCACTGACACCACTCCCATGATTTTCTATTTTCGGTACATGCTCAAGACTCTCACCAAGACAGCAAATTAAAAGCCTGAAAGGACAGGATGGCGATCTAATTTGACTTCCTGAATAACGCAGGCTTAACTGTGCCTGTGTTGTTCGTTATGTTGCCTATAATAAAAATCTGTGGGAGTCACTTAATGACCATTTAAAGGCTAGTGGTATAGCTAATATGCTCAATATGGCTGAATCTTGTCACGTAAGTCAGATTTCTTAGACARGTTTGGTTAAAAGAGTGTGGATGTAACAGAAAAGAAGCTGGYAGAGCAGATACTACAAGAATGACATCACTAGGATGTGTATTAAACAGGTTAAGATCTGTTTAAAAGTTAMCAATGTGGATCATGAGGATCTGAGAATATTTCTAACTATGGTCTCAATGGTCTCTTTCAATGCTTTTATCGGAGGCTGAGAAAATTTGCAGACCCAGAATTGCACAGATAGTTYAAAATGATGAGGATAGGGCAGACAGACAAAGTGAGCTGATCCATAGGGGTTGTATAAACCTGATAAGGCCGAATAAAGTGCCTGACTACACAGCTGGGGAGGCTGATCTGCTCAGTTTATCAGAACAAAAGTAAGATGGAGGGATGACTTGGTTACCATGTATTAATGATGAATATCATTGGTGGGGCAGAGGGGAAATTTGGATACAAAAGGACCCTCTGCCGTTATGGAAAAAATATAATCAGCTGGATGCCAAAGCCAGATGATTTCAGATGAGAAACAAGCAAAATACTTATAATAGTGAGGGTGATTTACCATTGGGAATAAACTGCCAAGAAAGTGGTGGATTACCCAGTGCTTGACATCTCTGGAGCAAGTCTGGGTGCTTTGCAGGAAGAAATATGTTAGAAAACTGAGTGATTAGGCTAAGTACTAAATACCAGGATAAATGGGTGAAATTCAATAGTCTCTGACATACATGAAGTCACCCTCAATGATCTAATATCCCTTCTGGCCAGCTCTGTGAAGCTGTATCATCATATGAATACTAAAAATAACTGAATACCCCGTTCCCTGGGTCTGCTCCTCCAAGTCCATTTCCCTGGGCCTTCCTACTCAAACCTGCTCTTCAAACTTTCTCRGTATGGCTGTATTTTCAATAAAAGACAATTTGAGGCCTCCTCTAAGACCATACACACCAAAGCTGCTGTTGGTTCTTCTTGGGCTCAGCTGTGCCCAATAAGTTCCCTGCAGCATGCAGTGGCGCCTATCAGTGCCCACGAGGATCCTTCTACAGTAGCACGGAGCTGCACAAGTCAGTTACCAGCAAGTTACCACAGAGTCTGTTGGTCACATCTTGTGCCCTCATGGTTTCAGCCAAACTGAAGACCTCTGTTAAAGACCAGAAGTGGCTACTCTTCTTTACTTGYGCTACTGAAGAGTTCAGAGTAAGATGCTCTGTCTTTTCAAGGGTTTGCCACCTCAYTTAAGACATACAATTCCATGAGTATACATCTCAGCACAGAGATCAGAGAGACTTCTCCAGCTGCCACCCACCATGTCTATCACACCTGATCTCAGCAAAGTGCTGAAGTGAAATTCACTTGATCTTARACCATGGACTCAGTAGTCGTGACTGATCTTTTCTAGGTCACATTTTTTAGTTCCCGTGTGGAAGAGGAGTAGGAACTAATAGTCTGTGGACTTGATGGGTGTCAACTGTGTCTCCTTGACAACCTGGATCTTGGCTGGAGGCAAGCAGCAAATTTCCCGTGACTCAGTGTCAGGTATGCAGTTAGGTGCCTCACTCCTTGCAGAAGGCAGCCACTCCTCCTGCTAGTACTCACTACCTCTTCTTTTCCCTGTTGGTTTTAGTCTGTTGATTAAGAGATGTTGGCCCAGTTATCTCCCCCAGTGGAACTTGTTCATCCTCCTCTTCTGTTGATAGGACTTCATGTCTGTTCTTCATCTATTTTTTACCAGGTGAGGGAAGAGTTGTCACAGTGGGAGAATATTGTGCTTGCCTTTTGTTTGCCGGGGTGTGAGGCACAAGCAGAAGGAGCATTTGGCATTGAGACCCATCACAAGGAAAGTGAACCATGGCCGGAATGCATTCAGGCTGTTTTGCAGAGTATGATCTCATCTGAGGTCCTAATGTATGGACAAAACAACCCAAGAGAGTCTGTGTTGGAAGAATGCCCTAGGAGAGAAGCTGCACATCTGATAACCCCAGTTATCATCSCTAGTATCACAACAGCAGTCAGGATATGGCAAAACACACTGCAATAGCGAAGACCTAGGAAACAGCTTGATATCTCTAACTGATACCTCCATAATATCATCGGTAATTAGCTTTACCAGCCCTGTTGCTCTATTTTACWCTGACAATAGTCCAGCCCCTGTCAAGAGCCTGCCTTACATGGAGCTAGCTGGTGCAGTTCTTGTTTGGGGACACGTACAGCTGCAGAAAGCCCTTCAGCTGCCGACATCCTGACCTCCTCCTGGTTCCATCAAAGGGACACGGGTGAATTGTTCACTTCCAGAGGAGACATTCAAGACACATAGATGGGAAGCTGGTACTAGGAAATCCCTAGGTTGAGATGGGTGTCAGGAGACAGACAGCAGAAGTCTTGTTTCTGCTGATGCAAGATGAGGGCAGCAGAGAGCTGTAGTATGCCCTGAAGAAAGAAGCTACTTTTGAGACTTTGGGAGACCATGAAGTTGGTCAGGATGCAAGAGCTGGGGCTGAAGCTTTTGGTACCTAACTAGAAGATTTTTCAGAAGACTGTAGCACCTTGAAGGCTATTGCCTTAGGAGCTTCTCCATRCAAAGTATGATGAAGGAAACTATCAAGTGGGTAGGGCAGGACAGGAGACAGCAAGAAGTCTTCCTGCAGCTTCCCCTCCTCCCTTGTTGTGCTCTAGGACCCACAACCCCAAGCATTGCTGGACTAACACAAAGACACCCAATGTTTGTTCAGACTGTGGCTTTGGATAAGGATGCTGTAAGGAGCAGCAATGTCTGCTGCTGCTCAGATGAAGCTGGAAAGGAAGGTAGAAAGGTATTATCAGCTGAATTTGTTCCTGCACCTGCTACCCAAAGGATCACTCCCAAAAAGTAAAACTAGTGGAGGTGGGGGAAAGAAAATGAGAGATTGGAGTCTCAGGTCAGTGAAGACCAACAGAGAGCGTCAGTTGACAGAAAGCATCTTGTGAACCTTGCCACTGCAAATAATGGCAAAGACCATAGACTGATTCTATTCCTCTGTGCRATCCTCCTGACAACACCTTGCTGCAGCTCCTAAACGCAGGACACCTGAGCCCAGTGGCACAGAGCTCCTCAAGCAGTTTGCTGGAAGCTCAGGGGCTTTGTTTGACTAAAGTACAGAATGGGAATCAAAGCAATACACTTCTCAGCCATGAATAATTTTTGCTCATCCTTGGGTCTACCCTGGCAATGAGTGGCTATGGCATTCTGGCAGATTGTTTGCCTGATTGGATGAGCACAAATGGGACAGGATCTCTCCAGCTCCACATGAGCCTTAGGAAGATTGTCTAGGGAAGATTCTCAGTCCAGAGTTTGAATTTAAACTTTCTGTCATGAGCCAGAGGGCAATTTTCTTCTCCTCTTTTCACCCTAGAATCTTCTATCCTCTCTTTCATCGTTCCCTTTCAGTCCAGTCTCTTGAGTTTCTGTGGCTGTTTCTGCAAGGACAGACAAGCACAAGCAAAGCTGTTCTGCAGGAAGCTTATGCCTCTTCTACAGCTGCATATCACCCGGTGTGTACAGGGTTTCCTAGTCCGAGTCGCTGGAGACATGAGTTCATTGAGGCTCGCTCCACCTAATCACTAACAGGCATGGAAAAAAAACCTCACACACCGGAGGAGAACATAAACATCAATGTGATGTGCACAGGGTTATGAAGACAGGAATATATGGAACAGATGGTTTCATTTTAATAAATATTCTTACATTTCCATTGCTTTTTTTAATGGCTTGTTACTGAGCTGTGAATAGCAGTGCTTGTTTTGTTGTTATTGTTGTGTTTTATGAGGACAATACCATGTCCATAACTGCAGACATCAGATATCCTGGTGAGGAAGATAAGCTTCCTGTAAGAGCTCTTGGCTTCTGCCCAGGTCTCTGTTAGCAACTTCTGGGATTCCTTAGGTTCTGACAGGAAGGGGGTGCGCAACACTGGAGGGGTCAAGAAACCCCATATGCTCYGAAATATTTTATCTGATCTTTCTTCTTAAACAATTTCAGCCCCTATAGTTGGATTCTTCAGAGTCCTCCACACTTTCTTTGTGCTTACAGGCCACTTCCTGACAGCCTCCGGCGTGCAGRGAAAAGGTTTGTCTGCCCTACTAAGCCAAAAGATGGACACGTGTGGCATAAAAGCTCATAAATCTTTGAGCAGCTGCTACAGAGTACACTGAAATAGGGTTTGGTTCAAATGTGGGTGTGGATAAGARGAAAGTGATGAAAAAGATACACTTTTCTCCTTATAAAAATGTATGTGACTTCTTTTAACAGCTCTTGGTTCTCCATGTCTACCAAGTTGAAGTTTGGAAGGGCAAATGTTAAAAGGCAGGATCAGGCCTGTGGGCTGGACTCCCGCTGCCTGAGTTTCAGCATGGGGGACTTTGTGTCCCCTCAGCATGCTTCTGCTCACCCCTCCAACACACCACCTGACMCTGGAAAACAGGCTTGTTTCAGTGTGCAGCACCCCGAAGCACTGGTAGGAGTTCAGAAGCACCCTAGTCAGCCCAGGTAAGTGAGCAGGCAAGCAGGGGAGGAGATCCCTTCTAGCAGGAGGGATGCCTTGCTGAGGAGTCTAAGATCCTTCTTAGAGACATTTCCCACTTCTAGGGTCTGAGGGAGCAGATCCCTAAAGGTAACAACTGCTCCCAGAATCAAGAGAAGTACTGCCTGGAGCAGCTCTGTGGCTTTGATTCACTGTCCTGAGCTGATGCTGCCCCCTCAGGAATCAGTATCTGCRTTAGGAATGTGGAATAGATCAGAGTCTTGCTTTTCATTTTCCAAAAATTTCAGGCGTAGACACAAATGCTTGATTATGGCTGGCCTTCTTGTGCAAACCAGGGCATTCCACACCATCTGGCAGCTCAACTGCATGGAATGGAAGTTGCTTGCTGTTTAATTCCAAATGAAAATACAAACAGTTCTTGGGGAACTGAATCAAAATAGTGCACTACAAAAGGGCACAACTCAGCGATCTCGCAGGGAAAACTAACTCACTAGAAACCGTTCATTTGYCATTGGCCCAAAAAGCTGACCTGGCTCACAAGGAAGTCATGTGACTGCTAGGCTGAAGGTGAAGGGGGGGAGGCACATGAGTAGTGGTGGGAAAGACCTTTGCACCCCTCTGTGATCASTGGGATTAGGTGGTTCAGGGATGCATTGAGCATGTGAGTGTGCAAACTCAGAAGAATCAAGGGCAGTTGAGTTTCACTGCTCACAGAAAGAAAGAAACCTCCAAGGAGACCCTGCAAGGACTGTGTACAAATTGGAAAACTGCAAGAAGTTAACAAGGGAGGTAACACTGGAGGGAACAAGTTACCCTGTGAGGACCCCATGAGAAGGGGAGAGTTGATTTTGGATCTGTCATTTTAATCTGTATAACCCAGCAAATCTGGGCTCCTTCTCTTGAAAAGTCACCAGACATAAGCTGACATAAGCTGTCTGTTCTGGTGAATCTGGCTATGGGTTGGTGTCTCCACCATGCTCACTTTCAGAGAGGAYTGACTCCCTTCAGAGCTCAGCCTGTACATTGTAACTATGTGGTCACTGCATGGCTACCAGGCTCCTCAGAGTTCAATCCTGGACACGTGGAAGCAGTGCTGGGAAAGAGAAGATGGTAGAAATGTGCTAGTTCAGTGAGCTGGATGAACAGTGTGCCAGAAGCTACAGCAAGCCAGCAGCTAAAGAGAAACAGTCCTGGTTGGTCTACCCAAGCAAACCTCAATCACAACCCTCGGGGTGTTTCAAGCCTCTTCTCGAAAGCCTGAAAGAGCATACACACCTTATAAGTTGCCTGTGTCAGTAACCCCTGGCTGGAAGTCAATTTTCAGGTCACAAAGCACTTTTGTTTTGCCAGGATGTGAAGTCTTTTAGGATGCCCTAAAAGCCTGGACTGATTCTGGCAGGAGTGGAAGAAAATTTGGCATGCTGAAGTTCAGGATGGCTATTTGGGTACCAAGTTATGGGACTGGCCTGCTCCTCATCCAGTACCTCTGGCCACTCCTTGTTTGCCAGCCTCCTCCCTCACAGCAGCATTGCATCCGCTTCAAAAGCTCTACCAAATACAACCAAGCCCGTACAGGGGGCCCTCGCCCTACACCAGAGTGTAAATAGGCAGACCTCCTTCCAGGAAGGACCAAGAGGCTAATTTGCAAAGGCACCCAGGGATAAGGAATCGTRCCCAGGGGCTAAAGCCTGCAACGCTGGAGGGGTGGAACCCCAGAAAAGTCACRTTCTCCAAAATGTTCTGAGTTGTTGTTACTTTTAATACTGGGAGCAGCACAAGTGAAATATCATTCTGGGTTGAGTTTGCACAGGAGTTTTCAGATTAGGACCAATAGTTAGGCTCAGTGGAGTAGAGCCATAGGACGGAAGGCCAGCAGCCTTACAAGATTAAAAAGGCAATCGATGGACAAGTAACCAGCACTGTGGAGAAGCGCTTATGCAAGGTGCAGTGAGCCTTGCATATGCCTGATTACAGATTCTTGAATATCCCTCAAAGCAGATTTTTACTTAGCAGCCTCCTGTAGTGTGGCTGAGATTCCAGCTGTTTGGTGAAGTGAATAAACATGGGCATCCGATAGGAAAAAAGAGAATGAAAATTCAAACCAGTTTTTATACCACTGCTTCAGGACTGTCTGAGTCAGCTCTGCTGGGGTTTCTTGGAGGATCATGGGTTACCTCTTCATGGTAAATGCTGAATCCACTTTTTAAACCCTTATTTTTTGTATCTATATTGCAGGAAGAAAGGAATCAAATTAAAATGAGAAAAAGCAGATGTACAACACCATTTTAAGCTTTCCCAATGGGCTGATGAAACCTAGATTTGTACAGAAAGACTATTCAAAAGCCCACAATATTCTTCCTGGAGTTTTCTGCTTACTGCCATCCCACTGTGTGCAGCTTTTGCAGGTCCTTTAATTTCTACATGCCTCCTTGCCCAATTTCTTGTTTTAGCCCTGTTACAGCGCCTTATTTGTAAKGAGGGAAATGGGTCTGCTGTGATTGCTCATACTTCTTCCATCTCTAAAAAGAAATGGGCCGGAACAAACCCCAGATGCTTAGCATTGACTGTGTAGTAGTGCGTCTGCCCAAGTAAAAAGGGAGAGAATTCCCTTGATAAACACCCCTAAGGCAGTAGGAAAGAGCCCAGCTCCTATCCCAGCTGTGCTAGCGCCTTTGGTATTCTGGTACACTGCCTTACCTCCAGCACAGGCTGGGCCAGGGGATGCAAACCTGCTCCTACTATGCTCCTTTTACAGCTGAGCCCCTTGCTCTCCCCCTTCTTTCCTTCTCTCTTATGCTGGACAGAGCTGTGTTTATTTTGGTGGAAACCAGAAAATCCTGTTTTCCGCTGGCTGCAGGAAAAAAAAACCTTGGTTGAATGAGTGGGAAGCGGATAAAGAGAGGAAAGTACAYGGGTTAAATGGGAGGGGAGGTGGTGGGTCTCCCAGCCCTACACACCACCTGAACATCACAGGCTGCTGCGCCACATTGGCGTTCTGAGGGACCACRGGCAATTTCAAGGGAAATTAGGCTTTTCCAGCTTTCACCAAAATCAGTAGGATTCTGCCCACTTCCTAGAACATTCCTGGAACTGAGGACTTGCAGAGGTGCAGTTCTCCAGATCTGTCACGTTCCACGTGGATGRCTGCCACGGCGCTGAGCTCAGGGCCTCGCTTCACTCCGACTCGGGCCTAGAACTCAGGACTGCTTCCAAGCTCTTGGCCACTTCCCTACCCTGCTAGCTTGAATCTGATGGGGTTAGGCTAAGCATTTCTCCCTCAGCGCTAGGAACGAAACACAGGAGTCCCACTTTGTAAAATGCACCACTGTGGCTTGGCAAACCAGCTTGCAACAGTGCACGGCAAGTGCCTTCGCAGCCGAGCTGAGTAATAGCCCGTTGTGGCTCAAACGGCAACAGCTGCAGCTATTGCAGCCTTGCAATGCAGCTGCACAAACTCTACAGTGTTGCATGCACACATTCTGGGTAGCTGTGCCCAATGCACCTTATCCACAATTTAAAATAGCCTTCATAGAATCAGTAAGGTTGGAAAGGACCTCTGGAGATCATCTAGTCCAACCTCCCTGCTCAGCAAGGTCACCTAGAGCACGTTAGACAGGGTTGCATCCAGGCGGGCCTTGAGTATCTCCAGAGAAGGAGACTCCACAGCCTCTCTGGGCAACCTGTTCCAGTGCTCCGTCACTCTGACATAAGGAGCTCACATAAGGAGCGAGCATCCTGTTGCATATACTGGAAAACTGAAAATATGATAACCTATAAAATACAGCTTGATACATAAAGATGTGTTCTRTGTTTCAACTGCTTTATCATTACACTTTTAGATAAATCCCCAGGGTAAATAAGGCAGAAAAATGGGAATATAGAAAAATGCATTTTGTGGCAGTTCACCCTACATAAAGACTTATTACATCCATACAAAATGTTAGGAGTTAGCAAATAAAATATTAGAAGGCRAGTCTCTCACTTACTTTGCCACTTCCACATCTCTTGTATTACTGCATCAGGTTTCAGCTTCCATTTCAGGAGGTCCTTACAGTCAGCCTCCACAGTCTCCTTGGAGGGAGGGCTCTGCTGGCCTCTTATCTCCTGCGCTGGCTGATTGCCCATCTGGCAATCACATGTTCCACACCTGCAGAGTTACTATGCTGCAGGTCCATCGGGTCACCCACTGGGATTAGGGTAATAGTTTTGCCAGGGTGTCTAATTTTTGAAGTGCAGAGCTTAGTGAAAGGAATTCCAGCCTTCCCATAGGCATTTTCTTTTAACTTTCTAAAATTACTGATCTAGCTAGCTAGCCATCTTGTTTTTTTTCCTGAGCAGAGGTGATAGTAGACTTTCAGCATTAGCTCTAGGCATCTCTGCCAACCCTGTCTATAAGGCAGCAGGATCACCTGCTGACCACTGAGGACCACAGCCCCAGGAAGGAGCAAAGCATGTTATCTGACAATTGTAGCTACCTTTAAAAAAGTAAAGGAGGCTTCAGTGGAAAATTGGGTAATAGGCGTGCACRAAAACCACCCTGTCAAGGCAGCTGAATTGCCTTCATTCACAGAGCAAAAACTTAGAAGAGAGGAAATGCACTAGGAGTCATATCTCTCTGCTTTATTACAGCATTTGATATGGTTCACAAACAACCCTTGGAGGGAAACCAGAGAAACGTCTAGCTACTGTAAGATGGATACAAAAGAAATTCAAAGAATGAGAACAGAGCTATTGTGAATGGATCGGTGTGATGCCAGGAGAGGGAGTCAGGATTCTTATCCTGTTGGAGGGATCAGATGATCTCARGGGTTTCAGGTTCACGTGCAGTAGAGCAACAAAAATCCACTCGGGTTTAGAGACTGGCTTGGAAATCTCCCAGGATACTCTGGTTTCTGGCAGGTTGGAAATAAAAAAAACCTTTCTCGTGGTATTTTAGCCAGTGCATTGGACAAAATTGAGCAGCCAGCGAGCCTGAATTGGCTATTTGCATTGCAGTGTGAGCAGGAGTTTTCCACAATGCAAGAATGCTGCATTTCCGGTCAAAATACGCCAGTTTTTGGACTACTTTTTCTGATGTGGATTATCTACTCCAGCTCCCGTGCTGACAGATTCAGTTACTCCTTAGAAGGAAAGGCTGGATTCAAATGCAGGCCGACCAAGGGAGCTGGTACTGAGAACACAAGAAATGAGAGCTGTGTTCGGTACAGCCGAGACATGCCAGAGAACTGGGGAGAAGTTCTTTCTGGAAGAAAAGTCCAGGAAAAATGGGTAAGTCCTGCCCTCTGTCTATGAAGATCTCTATTGAAGCCAAACTTGGAAGAATTAACTAGTCATGTAACCAGGACTGCCAGGAACTACCAGTGGGACACATATTGACACTGCACAAAATAGCTGTCAGAACTGAAAGAGATGATAATACATGACCCTGCATATTTTTCCTGCCTGAAATACACAGGAAATTCCACTTAAACTCACCCTTACTTGAGGGTGGTTGAACACTGGAACAGGTTTCTCAGAAAGGTTGTGGAGTCTCCATCTTTGGAGATATTCAGATGCTGACTGGACGAGGCTCTGAGCAACATACTCAGAAGACGGGTTGGACAAGATACCCTCCAGCCTCAGCAATTCTGTTATTCTGTTACTCTCTGAAATATAACCTGCTTCTGTCTCATCTTCAGCCAACTCTCTCTCAATTACAGTTCTTATGTTACTTCCATAATCCCTTTCTTAAATTATAACTCCCACAAGTATTACTTGAATGTAGATAGATTAACTTCACTGCATTGCTTCATCTCTGGATGCGTTGCATCCATTTGGCACTGTCAGCCACAGCATGGGCAGGTCCATCTGCTCTTGACTTTAAGCTGCAAATGGTTTCAGTGTCATAATCTCTTTTCTTACTATATTGAGATTATCCATCATATAACTGTATCTGAGTGCTATCTACTCATAGGAAGCCTTAATATTCACAGGCTTTTGTAATAATTTTTATGACTTCATTAAATGTCTACCAGAAGTCACTGCGTGTAAGGTTCAAGCTATTGCTTGACTCTCCTTCCATTGTCTTTTACAGGCCTTGGACTGCAGCTCTGGGAAGRCTTCTATTCATTTCACTTCGCAACCCAGAGCACTGCTTTAAATCACGTTTAATTAAACAGGATTGTGTTTAATTTAGCAATTGCTCACTGTCTGATGAGGCTCCTCCATTRCATATCTAGGATCTAACTCATCTTTGTCATGCTAAATGTGGCACTACACCCCATAATGACCTGCTTCCAGCTAGGCAGCACCAGCCCTCCTCAAAGGCCAGCTACCTCATGCTTCCCTYGATGCTGCAGAAAGCATAGTGGAAGGCTGTGCAGGGCAGCATGTCCAAACAGTCCTGCAAGACAAGGAAATGGTGCTCCCAGGAGGCTTGGGTGACACAAACATTCAGAAATACTCATAAGTAGAACTGAGGTCATGGCATATTGTGTTGCTCAGCAAAAGGCTAATGAAGGACTCTACAATCTAGGTGACAGAAGTGCTTGGCTCAAACCTAAGTTACTTTTTCCAAAGCMTTTGTCCCCATCACTCCCATTAACACATATTCAGGATGGAAAATCTGTCCAGCAGATACCAGTAAGGCTCGRCACCACATCTCTCTTCTACACTTGTTGCTACATTGTTCTGCTTTGGTCCAACCCATGAGTAATYTACTCCAACTAGAGAAACTTGTATTCAGTCTCTCTTATGTATGGAGATTCCATTCCAGCTGGAGCCCAGATCTTTCAGGAGGGGGAACCCCTATTTGACTCCCTTGCTTGGAAAAACAGTAAAAGCTAGAACAGACTTGGACATTCTGAAATACAATCACTCCCCACACTCAAACACACACAAACACACATTCTGAAATTCAAATTTGGAGAAAAATAAACAAAACTGGGATGCAGCACAGAAACTTTGCTTGGTGTCTTTAGTGAAAGCAGTACTCTGACCATAGTAGAAACGAAGAAGAAATGAGGTCTGAAAAAAACAAGAATTAAAGGAACACAAAAACTATCACACTGAATTTCACCAAGGTCTTCCTACTGATTGTGGTCAGATGTCACAGAGAAGGTACAMTAAGGAGGATGAAGTAAAATATCTCCTCAATGCCTCAGCCACTATAGTTTCAGAAGGAGTTAAATCCATTCATGATAGACTCTCTCTATCTGTSGGTTAAACCACTTCCTTACTAAAATGAAAAGCAGCTTCATCCCATCCCATCCTCCATTCATGTTTTCAGACCATCTACCTCTGAACTGATTAGCAGATGTTATCAAAAACTGCTCAGAAATGATTGTCAAAAGTATGGGCTGAAATCTGGACACTAATAGCAAAAAGAAACACAGCAGAAACTCATAACTGGTCCCACTGTAAATCCAACCAGACCATAGTTCATGTGCAGAAGGCAGCAGCAACTTGTAACCACAAAAAAAATCACATCTCAGAGATACCCTAAACTAAACAAATTTAATGATGCCTCCCACATGTCCACACTGCAAGAGGAACATCTGTTTCCTATGCAGTAGGGAGATATCCTATGATCTAATAAGTTTTAGAAGATTAGAAGGATAATATGAGACATTTGCAATTTCTCAGTTTCCTAGAACTTTACTTTTTAGCTTTGGAAGCCTGAAAGGAAGGGGTTGAATTCAAGTATGAATGTGTGCCACATGAAATAAAACTGGGCTCAATAAAGAACACTAGGAATCATAGAAAAGCAGGAATGATTTATGTATCCTTTATYAACCAGAAAATAATGCATTCTCTGGACCTTTCTAAAACAATTATTACTTTTATCCAAAGTTTATGGACAGGGCTCCATCGATAGGATAGGTGG
Source organism: Rhea americana (assembly GCF_003343005.1). Lineage (NCBI taxonomy): Eukaryota > Metazoa > Chordata > Aves > Rheiformes > Rheidae > Rhea > Rhea americana. The sequence goes on along the minus strand of NW_028186399.1, from coordinate 335,079 downwards.
GCTTAAATGTCACTCTTTGTCTTGGAAATCATAACAATTATTGAAACCTAAATGCACACTTTGTCCTTTAAATATCATCAACTAAATTAGCAAAAAAAATGGCATTTCTTTTAAGCACAGGAAGGTGCAGTACTCTCAGACTGGAAACAACCTCACATCTGCAGCAGCAGGAATGCTGATCTCTCAGTGTGACTGTTTGGGTTCCTAAGACTTCAGAGCCAAGAAATGTTGCTGTGAACAAACGTGAGAGAGCCCTTAACACTTTTAAAAAGTTTAAAGTCATATATGTTCACATGACTATGAAACAGTATAAGTGAAGCATCAAAGACTGGGAGACATGCCACCAATACGTGCAAATTTAATCTAGGAACTGGTCTCTAACCACAGCCTCCAGTAGGAAACATTTAGCCTGAATTTGGAGATGTTCTGAAGCATCCACTCCACTCTCTCCCTATCTGACTCTTCTGTAAACACATCATCATGTCCCCTATCTTAAAAGATGTGATCACACAAATCAAATCTGAAAAACACTGTGTATTTCACTGAACTCTTCTTAGAAGAGAAGGGAGGTAGAAATGAAGGAGAGAGCACTGAAGAGGCAGATGGTGAAGAGAGAGTTAAGGAGGACCATGAAGAGGAATGTTAGTGCAGACAAGGCCCAGGTCCAAGCCTGGGCCACCCATACTCAGAGCTGACTAGACTGTGCTGAGACGTGTAGCCACATTAGAGGAGCTGAGCCAGTCCTGCAGACGTGACCCCCAAAACTCAAGGAAGTCTGTCAGCTTCTAGAGTTCCCTTTGCTGCYTGTGGCCATGGGAGGCGTATCCTGGGTAGAACAAGAGGTCTCAAACAGGGCCACTGCCCCTTTCCACTCCTTCTTGGCAATCTCTTCAGCCTCAAAGCGATTGAGGCTGCTATTAAAGAAGGAAAAAAGAAAAAGGAAAAAAAAAAGATTCTAGGCCTTCTGCCTGGCAAGTAAACATCCTGAGTGCAACTAAGACTGGCTATCTTTCCCGAGCCAGGCAGACCAAAGAAATTGCTCTGGGAGAGCAATTGGCCTCTCTGCTTAGTTCAAAGTATGGCCAGGCTTAAGTTGAGGGGGAGGGTACTCTTAACCATTTCTCTGCTGAACGTCTTTGCAGAGAGATGTGTGTGTTGTGCAGCGGAAGAGGCTTCTAAAGAGCTGTTAGCCCTGCCCATTCTCTGGTGATGCAGTCTGTGTTCTTCCTGTCCATCTTCCCTGTTCTTCTGCCTTTAAAAATGTAGATGAGTTTATTTCTGCACTAGAAAGAAAAGCTTAGCAGGAAAACTTGCATCAGAGCGCACTGAACAGAGTAGAAGGGATGTGGTGTCATCCTTGCTAGTGCTGGGCACCAGCCTAACTTCATGAAGTTCTCCATGTGTTGGAGAAGATTCTGGCTGTGCATAGAATCTGGCTGATTCTTCTCTAAATATCAAAAACAGATTAAACAAACTAAGTCTCATGGCATTCATAAACCTAATCTCGTGAGGGCTGCAGAGTTCTTGTGCCACAGGCATGGGATTGCAGGTCTGATGAGCCCAATGTACTATCCAAAATGCACACTAAAGAGAACTGCACCCCAAAACCTTCATCCCCCATCAAGGCTAGGGCAATGTCACCGTATGCCTCCATGCATTGGGTTCACTTCAGAAAAGAAAGCATGCTACTAAAGCAACACAGCCKTTCTGCTCCTTTTGGGACTGAACCAAAAATGTACCTCCCCTCCCCCTGCATTTCCCCCTGAAACACCTTTCCTTCCATTGGAACATAACCCCAAATAAGATGTTGGCCTGACATTAAAGCAAAATGTATAAATATTTTTAAAAAGAGAAGAATTCCTGCCTCGCTAACAGTTTGCTCCAACTAATAGGTTTCAGATGTCTCACATACTTCATTCATTCAGCCCCATTCAGTCTCCTAGGAGCCCCCGCTGTATTTATTAAACACAGCAATTGTGGAATGTTCAGCACTTACAGAATAAAACACACCATTTTTTTCCCCAAAAAAGCGTAATTAGAAATCTTTGTGAGTGACCTAAAACTGTCTTTCTGGTTCCGATCCCAGTGCCCACTCCAGCACTCTGCAGTTGTCTCAGATGCTGTGTTGCAGGTTAACCCTTTCTGGATCCTGCCAGCCCCAAAGAACATATATTTTTTTTGTCCTAAGCAGCTCAGCTGCCTTCCCAGAGCACCTCACTTTCACTGTGTTATTATTAAGCATGTACTTTGGACACTTGGCATGCAAATGCATCTTGTCTCTGTAGTCTCAGTAACTCTTCCCACCACTAGATGTTACAGTGAAGCCCTGAAATACTGTAGCATGCCAGTGCTAATTTCAGCAGCAAAGAGCTGGAGAACATTAGATCTTTCCTAGAGGGATTCAAATGGAAGCAGACATAATAGAATGGCCATTTTTCATTACAACGCTGGCGGTAAAAGCAGAGGAGGATGTCTGGGCTGGAAGCTTCGTAGAGAAGCAGTACATGGAATTTGTTCAGCAAAAGGAGCATGCCAGCCCTGGGTGACTGGTCAGCACAGTTAACTGGAGTCTGGCATTATCTCAGCCCCTTCYGTGGGGAGTGACATGTGAAAGGCAGATCTTAAAGAATATGAGGCCCTGAGTCTGGGCTGGGGAGACCTGGCAGGAGYCAGCAGGAGCAAGGAAAAATGCTTTACTGAAGGTCACATTCAAACATGTGGCATTCAGACGTGTGCATTTCTATGAGGGCCTTGAGGGCACTTGGTCTTTATGGCCCTGATGAGCATCATGTGGAGCCTCCAGCCATACACACACCCCCACCCGTGGGCSCAGAGGCTTTATTTCAGCTCATCCCTAGGCCCTCAGTTCCTGCCGAGCTACATGGTTGGTGTTCTTGTCTGTAGCTCTGTCATAGACTGGTGATGTAGACTCTGGGCTGACCCCAGCTTGCCACTCCCAGTCTTGCCCTGCTCAGCTCACCTGGCTGGCAAGGCTTCTGTCCTGCAGGCTGTGTTACCATACCCAGGTCCTTGTCATCTACGCACCCTGCTCTCACTGCTCTACCATTATTTTGGCCATATCAAGCCCTGAGCCTCATAGTTGGACCTGGCCTGTGGTGGTACAGGACCTTGCCCCTATGCTTCTTCCTGAAGGACTGGCCTGGTCTTGGGCTTTAATGGTGCCACAGCACCAGTCGCCTGCCCAACCACAGGCTCCTGAGTGACCCCTCAGTTCCACCCAGCCTCTAGGGCCCATGAAGAGCGGCCAAACTACCTCCTGCCTTCCAGCCCACCTTGTGTCTGGGAACGGTCTACAGGGTGGCTGAGGCCCTTCCTTCCCTCCAGCCCAGCCAGCCTCTGGGGCTGTTCTGGAAYGGTTGGGCCACTTCATTGCCCCCAAGGCTGCCCAGCCTGCAGGGCTCCTCAGGGCAGTTTGGACTCTTCTCTGCAAGTCTGTCCAGCATCTAGGGCTCATCATAAGTAGCCTGTTCCCTGCCACACACAACCCAGCCCTAGGTCTATCATTCCGTGTCATATTCCTCATACCTAGTCTCTGCCCTGGCACTGTGTTCCCTGAAATAGCTGACAACCCACTGCCATTAAATCACTCTACAGGAAGTCTGTTCTGAGCCCAGATCTCTGTAAGTCGTGATAACATGACTTACTGGGAGGGGAGACTGTGTCAGGGCCCTGAAGGTCTAATAGACTTTAATGGCCCCGACAGCCAAACTTGAGGCCTCCACCCACACCCCCTACCCATGGTCCCAAGTACTGCATTTCAGCTCAGCCCAGGACCTTCMGTCTCTTCCTGAGCAATGCTGCGGGTATATCTCTCTCCAGTCCAACTGTAGCCATGCCTGGGCTGGGCCATGAACCMTGTTGACACTGACCTGCAGACTGATTCCTCAGTTTTACCTTGGACTTGCCTTGTTACTATGGACTTCCTTGCAGATCACCTGATTGGTTCTGACTGACTACCAWCACAGGACATGATCCTGATTTTGATTCATAGACTTGCATTCCCAGCATGACTTTGGACCTGCCTTATCGCTGCAAACTTGTCTAGTGATGAGGACTCTCATCTAATCCCAGCTGCCATCCCCAGGCCTGCCCAACTCATTTCATTTGGTCCTGTGTTGACTGGGCCCCAGCTGGTGATGCCTCTGCCCTACTTGCCATGTTATCCTCCTTGGCTCCTGTCTCCCTGTCCTTAGGAAAGAGACAGCCCTTGCTGCTCGCTGACAAATTTTGAGAGGCCAAATAGGCAGGCTGAAAAAGCAGTGCAAGAAACAGCACMTGGAAAAGCTGCTAACTAGGAGTGAGCACAACTAGGAGAGAGCAAAGTACCCGGCTGAGACTCATTAAGTCTGGGAGGGCAGCAGTAGTGACAGAGGGGGCAGTAAGCATCACTTTGGGAAAGACTCGTGGTTGTACCGGCTTTGGCTCTTTTTGTCATCTCCCTGGAGGACTGCAGCAGCAGGAATACTAGGCTGTCATGCCACTCTCCAGGTCTTCACCAGCCTGTCCCATAATGCCTCAGGTGGGTCTGATAAGCCCRGGACAAACATGCTGTAAAAAGAGCAGAGACCCTGGATGAATTTAGCAGGTGAGGTGTCAGGATGGAACTGAAGTTATTGCCACTAGGTGTTAAAGATAACAGAAAGCATTAYGCAGGCAAGAGGAGGAACAGTCCCATCTGTTCCATGTTTGTGGTGCACAGGTTTTCCACCATTCAGRGCAGCTTTGTTCCCTTGGTTGCCCKTATGGRACACTATATACCCAGTGGAACATGAGGCAAGCAAAGCTGGTACATGAGTGGAACTGCGTGGCCCCATCATGGCCACCTAAGGGAAGTCAGTAACGCTCAGAAATCATGTGTGAATTTGTGCCACRTTCACAGGAGTAGCTTAAGATGTACCACCCTCCAGACTCCCGTGGGAAGGAGCAGGATTGTGCACATCATCAGCAAGACCTAGGTTAGGCAATATGGACAAAAGGATTTAGGAGAGCAGCAGTTTCACCAATCTACAAGTTTCTCCCTATGAATGTCCTTTCAGAACTGTGGGAAGTGCCTCTCTGCTTTGTGTGACTGGAGGACACCTCATCCCTTCTACCTCCCCTTTTATGAGCTCTGGTCACCACATACTATGTGTCTGCTCTGGGACCTTTTCTTGCTTCAGTAGCCACAGCATTGCAATAACATCTGAGCTCTGCACGAACACATCATGGGAAGACTGACCTCTCCCCAAAGGTGTCATGATTCATTTTTCACCCTTTTTGACAGAAGGGCTCCACGCCCRTGCCCAGATGGGAGACCCCCTGGTCCATGAGAACTGCACTGGTGTCACTGTTTCCACATTTCTGCCTGCTTYAAAGCTGCCAGAATAAGTCTTGTCACAGACAGGTTCCCAAGGGAGTTGTTGGTTTAGAGAAAGGATCTCTGGTGTCTAGTCTCAGTGCAGAAGGCAATTCAGGAATAGATGAGTATGAGTGTGTTATAAAATGTGCCATATGTGCCAAAAATCACTTCAGAGCAATCTTAATGCTTCATTACCGCACTCCCTACAGAAAGTGTGTCTGTTACAGCTCTGTACAGGGGTGGGAGGACAACTCTTTGCTCTGGCCATCCTCCACGGGATTCCCAGCTTTGCTCTATTTCTCACCATCTAACCCCACAGAAGTCAAAAGACTCCTGAGAGCCATCTCCATCTGCCCCTGGTTCCTGAAGTGTTGCAAAATGATCCGGCTTGCTCCCTGCCCATCTGTTCTGTTTTAGCACTGCCTGGCAGCATCACACCAGTAAATCCTTCACTTCTAAGTCAGTCCCTATCACATTATCTTGGAGTCTTCTCTTCCTAAATTTCACAAACCTACAAGTCAGATCTCATGTGGCAATCCCTTGCAGTCAAAAAAGAGGAGTTGGTACTCCAGGTGAGTTATCTGGTTGATTCAGACCCCTCCAGAGGCACCCACAGAAAGTCTATACACACAAGTGCATAGCTAAGACTTTGATGGCTCAGGTAGTGTCATGAATCCTGCCCTTCTTCTCTGTCTTCTTGTCCCGTTAGACACTGACTCTTTTTTTTGGGGGGGGGGGTCTTTGTCTATTTGCAGAAGGAATATGGCACAACTTGAGGTAGCATTTAAAATATTAGTGCCACTAATTTCTCTAAGTGCCATAGAAACTAAGTCTTGAAGGAAGAAGCTGGGGCCTAAAGAGGTCAAGAAAAGCCGTAGAGTGCAATATCATTCTGAGATCCCTGAGTGACAAGGACACACAGCCTGTGAGAAGCCAGGMGTCACTAGCAAACTGAAGCTCAAGACCTGTTGCACATGGTGAGGAAGAAAGAGCAGAAGTTTGAGAGATATTYTTGGGGCGGGGGAAGCTGACCTGGGGGCTAAGGCAGGATCACAGGTCCCAGAAACATCCACCTCTGGAAGGCTGGTGAGGCAGAAGAATAGTGTTGGATCTTAGCAGCTCAACTCAAAGCAGGWAATATACTGCATGCAAGGATACTTTTTTAAGGTCAGCTCTCTGAGGACACTCTTTTTTCAACAGACTCTCCYCTATTCCTGAGATAACAACTGTGTGCAGGGAGGAGGGTGGCTGGGTGGCTGTAAAGTCAGCCAGTTCATTGTGCATCTCCAGTTTACAGTTGATGAAACACACCTAGAGAGGGGAAGTTGGGCCCACTGTCCTGGGCTGGGTCATAGACAAGACTGAGAGTAGTCCTCAGCTTCCTGGAGTTTTGCATTTTACCTTTCTAGCTGGTCTTCAGCTCTGCCTCACCAGGGCTTGGGAGCTCAGCCCTGTGGAAAAATTCCAAAAAACAGAAAATGACAGTTTTTCAAGTCAAAGGCTCCTATATCCAGGCCACAGAACACAACTCTCCAGAGATCTCCCAGGGTTTTCACTGTAATCCAGGGCCTCCCCAGCAGAGCACTTGGCAGACATTTCATAGGATCTGTTGCCACAGAACTCACAGATGCTGTCTGTCAGGAACTCCAATGTCTGGGGCTCCAAAAACTTTAGGAAGCCCCAGAGTATTTGCATGATCGGAGAGTCTGGATTGACTGATCTGGAACAGGAGCCCGTGGAGCAGTACGATTCCCAAACTTTCATCTCCTTGTTTCGAAGTTGCTCCTTCTTGGGCTGTTCTCTGATTCTTCTGTCTATGCTCATGGCATATTTATTGATTTCTGGAAAGAGGCCCAGTCCATGAACTTGAAGGAGTGCTCCAGTATGAGCATCTGAAAATGTATTGGAAAAGTCCCTAAGGAAAATTCCTGCCCATTCCTGTAACTTGCTGCCTCTGGGACAASAATATACCCCACCCCATGACCATTTCCCAGATTGATTAGTGAGGCTGGGCTAAGCATCTGCTGTTTATTAAAGGTTTTGTCTTTTTCTGACATTTACCACTAATTATTCAGACTAGCTCTGTTGGCTGGAAATTAGGCTTTCAAACCCCAGTGGTCACTAGAGAGAAGGACCAACCTCTCCTCTTTCACCTCCAGGAAGAATGTTCTCCCATAAGTTACAGGTCCTTGTTTCACAGGACTTGATCTCTGTGTGTCTTGGCCTGTCCTATGACCTTTTGGATTGCTAATCATGGTTTTGTATAAACACTTCAGGCTCACAGAGCACCTGGTGCGAACGGATCATAGGCGGTGGGCCCCAACAGACAACGGAAAAGCACACCCTTTCTCATCAGCGGCTGAATACCTATGTGGTGTATATACAACACAAGGAATCAGGACATTTAGTTTCTGCCTGGTTTGCTGGATGGCTAAAGAGGCTGCAGACAGGTCTGCGTTCTCCCTCTGAGCATGAGGAAGCCTTGGAGAGAGCATTTGCTGCACCTTTTCATTGGGCAGCGTTTGCCACGTCATTTGTGTACAAAGGAGTCCTGAACCCCAGTAATTCAGTCTTGTATGCGAGTCTGAGATGACTACAAGTCCCTGAGTGTGTGTGTGTGTGTGTGCGCGCGCGCGCGTGTGTGTGTGTGTGTGTGTGCGCGAGCATGGATGCTCAGCATGAGGACACAGGACACTTGACATTCTTCGTTCTAAAGGCCGATCAATAGCTTTTTTCTGAAAAGCTATTTTTTTTTTCTGAAAAGCTATTGATCGGCCTTTAGAATGAAGAATGTCATTCTTCTGAATGCTGTCTGTACAGTGCTCTGTGCGTGTTTACTTCTTCACATGAAATTTAGTAGCTGGTCCCACAGGAGAAGAATCAGCCATGAAACCAGTGTTTTCTCCTGGATAGTACAGACTGGGAAACCTCAAGAGGCAGGTGGGGCTTGTATTTATCTGCCCGACTTGGTTACCTAAATTACTTAGGCCTGGCAGCCTTAAAGTCTTAAAATATGTCTTTGACTCTCTGCATAAATCCAGCAAAGGACTCAGCAGCACACTGACCTTAAAGGATGCTGCCACCCAAGAGAATATCCCCAGTGAGCCCACACTCCTGACCTGTGCAGTGCATGCAAAATGAGGTGCTCCAGCATCCCATGCAGTATAAGTACAGACACTGCTAGTAGGGAATGATGAGGAGCAGAGTAATTTCCTCCTGAGCTCCATCCCTGGTGCTAGGAATGTCTCTTARTATGAAGAATGACCATGAAGTGTTTCTCCTTGGCCAGCCCTACACAGGGACTCTTGTCAAGCTGCATGGCTTTCCCCTTCTCCTGAGATAGCAATTGTTGCACAGTAGAATCAGGGAATGGATGGTAGAGACAGAAGAATAGTGYCATAGGGAAAGGGGGATGTTCTTGGGTCTTCTCTTGGAAAACTACAAACTTTTAGACTCTACCAATGTCTTCTTCGAGCCACTGCTCAGCAAGGGCTCAGCATTCCTTGAGATGCCTCTTCAGGAACCTTCTGCAAAGCAGGAAACTCTGCAAAGTAGAAAAAAATGAGGAACTGGGAGATCTTTTGGGGCACTGCCCTTGGCAGACTCTCTTCCCTTCATTCTGTGCCAGTGCCGAATGCAAGGGAACCTAGGTGAACCATCTCCATTTGTCAAATTCACGTGTAGCTGGTGATCCTATTTGGCTGAACAGTTTACTCCATCTTGCTGCTAGCCATGAACAAAGTTCTTTCCAGACTGACTATGGACATGAATTGATCAGTGTGTAATCTTTGGCCATTCTCTCCCAGATATATATCAGCCCCTAGAAAGTATATAGGGAGATCCTGTGTTTTAAAACTTAAGCCAGTGGAGCCACAGAGAACAACTGCAGGAACTTTCATACAGCATACGTATCTAATATCCACATCCCAGGTAGTTTTTAGAGAGGCTTTTCATAGTGTTGTCTGCAGAGATTTCTTTGAAGACAGGAGAAAGTCCTGACATGGAGCACAATCTCAGTTAATGAGATGGTTAAAAATGGTACAAACACAACTGGAAAATATGCTGCACTGAAAGGCCAGTAAATTCAGATTCCTTCTCCCTAATTACATGTGATTGCTTTTTGGCAAGCRCTCAACCTGCCAGAGCAGTGAGGTTTTACAAACATTCACATAGGCATTAGATCATTGTTTGAATGAGTTATTGGCAGCTGAAATCTGATCTAAAAACACAGTTTAAAGAAGACCATATTGAACAGGGTGAAGCTGTCTGCTTTCATGTCTCCTGATTTTCTCTGGGCACCCAAAATCCCCTCTCACTGTGTGTCACTCACACCACAGTGGCATTTATGGGCAGGGATGTCATGCTTTTGTGATGTCTTTATACAGACTTGTCATTCATGTGCAAGCAACAGGCCATAGATGGATTCTTTTGCATTACTGTAGACTGAAAATAACAGATTTGAGATGTATGTGGTGTTCAGGGACTCTGTGTACATCCAGTAATGTAGGTGGCTATGGGCAGTGACTGCAGGTGCACACCTGTGTGCACTGGGAACTTTGCTGCTCCGCACACACACACAGTACGTGCAGTATCCCTGTGCTATGCCAGTATTAACACTTAATCCTCTCCATAGCACTGGATACGACAATCCCCACGTTTAGCAGCATCACTCACCACTTTCAGGAGGAAGACAATGCCTTATGRAAAATACCATAAAAGCAAATGTCATCCCTGAGAAAACAGCTTTCTCTGTATCAGAATTTTTCCATCTCCAGATATTGCTCCACATCAGAAAAGAGGCCTTTCCTCTTTCTATTCTGGTACAGACCTTTGGGTCTGCTCTAGTGAAACCCATCCTTGCCTCTGCTGCAACATTATGACCACACAGGATCAAAGCATCTGAGCACYGGAGCCCTACATTATCCTGTAGCAAAGCCATGAAGAAGAAGAGGATAACTCAGCCCCATGGTGCTAGGACAAATGTGGACCATTACAGAATCCACTGGTCCCTCAGGTCAGTACCAGTGCCTTGAGAAAGCTACCTGAGGCAAGAGGATGAATCCACAGCAGAAGGAGACTGAAGCACATCAGGTGGATCCAGTGGACTAGACTGAAAAAAAGATAAGCTAACATTGTAGCAGATCCGGCCGCAGAAGAGCTTTGCAGCCCAAGACCTGGGCTAGAGCTTTTCTGGGTTCAGTGTGCTTGTGTTTCACRGTGAGTGCCTGCTGCTGGCTGCTGGGGTCAGCAGGTCCCCACACCGTGCAGCAAGGATTAATGCCTGTTGCAGAAGCAGCTCTGCCCTACACAAACAGACAGGTTGTGCAGAGTTTGAGGAGAGCCCCTGGCAGCTGGCTGGTGATATAGGTCATGGATAAAAATATTGTGAGGTCTGGCAGCCAACTAGCCTGGAGAATTGCATGGTGTGGATTCCACCTCAAAGGCCCTTGCAGGACACTCTTGCCTCACATGTGCTTCCTAAACTAGACCTCTTGAGAGTGATTTTGGCTTTTTAAGAGAGCTCCTCAGTGGGCCCCTTCTCTTGAAGCCAAGGAGAAGGAAAGCCCAAGCTCGAAAGGAACTAATTGAGTGCCAAGCTCTTCACCCAGGACATGCTCCAGGTYCCTACTGTAGTCTTCTGCTATCCATTTTTTTCATCTCACCCTTGACCTACAGGTCCCAAAACTGGCCACAGCATTCCAGTTATGGTAACATCTATGCCAAGTTAGCAGAGGATAATAACTCCTTTCAGCCTGCTGGCTATGTTTCTCCTAATGTAGCCCAGGATGTGCTTTACCATATTAGTAATGAAAACAACTGGTTGTTCACATTCATCCTAGTGTTCCCCATCACTCCCAAGTCCTTTCTGAAATGYACTGACTCAGCCAATTCCTTTCTAGCCTGCACTGATACACAGAATTACATAATCACACAGAATGGTTGAGATTGAAAGAAACCTCTGGAGATGCTTGCCTRTGAGGATGTTATGGGAGACAGTGTCRAGAGCCTTGCTGAAGTCAAGAYAGACAACATCCACTGCTCTCTCCCCTCATCTACCGAGACAGTCATTCCATCATAGAAGGCTATCAGATTGGTTAAGGAGGATTTCCCCTTGGTGAATSCATGCTGACTGCTCCTGAGCACTTCTTTTCCTTCACATGCTTAGAGATGCTATCCAGGATGAGCTGTTCCATCACCTTTCCAGAGATGGAGGTGAGGCTGCATGGCCTATAGTTTCCTGGGTCCTCCTCCTTGCCTTTTTGAAGACTGGAGGGACATTGGCTTTCTTCCAGCCCTCAGRCACCTCTCCTGTTCTGCATGATCTTTCAAAGAKGATGGAGAGTGGCCTAGCAATAACATCAGCCATCTTCCATGGGATTATTCCAGCCCAGTCCAGAACTTGGCATCTCTCTTTGTTGTACTTCATGATGTTTCTATGGGTCTAGTCCTGGAGTTCCTCAAGATCTCTGAGCAGCAAATCTATTCTATTTGTTGCACCATCCCTAATTTGGTGTCATCCACAAATTTACTGAGATTGTATTCTGCATGATTATAAGGCAGCAGTTGAAGATGCTGAACAAGAGGGGTCCTAGTATTGACCACAAAGGTAATCCATCAGATGAACATCAAGCCACTGATTACCACCCTTTGAATCCAACTGTTAGCCAATTTCCAAGCCACCCACAGTCTGTTCTTTCAGCTAATATTCTGTTAGCTTCCTAACAAGAATGCTCAGGGAGCCGGTGCCAGAAGCCTTACTGAAGTCAAGGTATGTTACATACTTCTCTCTATTTTTCCACAGAGCCAGTCACTTCATCCCAAAAAGCAATCAAGCTGGTGAAGCATAATTTGCCTTTAGTAAATCCATTTTATTTTTTCCTGATTATCTTCTCATCTTTTATGTATCTGGAAATGAATTCTCTTCCATATAATAATTGTCTATAGCTGAAAAGRCCCCAGTTCTGTAGCTCTGATTGCTGTAAGAAGTACCATGACTGGGCTTTCCTTTCAGTGGTACTGTTAAAGTAATATTTCATACCATTAACTYGCAAAATTATTAGAATTATTGGGTTGGAGAGAAGGGATTGTTGTGATGTGAGCCAGAACAGGAAGGAACAGTGTAGATGTAAATATGCAGTTGTCCCCTTTTTCTGCAGGAGAACAAGCAAATATATTACTAGAGATAATGGCAGTGTTGGTAGATTTTCCCACTGCATTTTCCTCTTCTGCCACTAAACAGACWGGGCCTGCAGCAGGAGGAGGTGCACAGCTTGTCCAGCCTGTTCCACTAGAACACAGTGACGTTCTCCATACTTCTGTAATTTTAGAAGAATTTTGGCAAGAAACATGACTTGTGTTATCAGCTAGAGCTTAGAAGGATGAGCAAGGAAAATCCAAATGGCCTGACTGAAAAGAGAACAGACCCCTTGCAGTGCAAGAGGGAGATGTTGCAATAAGACTCAAATTCTAGAGAGAAAYGGTCAAGAGGTATTCTTGACCTCTTCCCTAAAATATGTTCCCACATATGCTTCCTCTTCCACTTGCTATTTCATGTGAAAGAATAAGGAGAACTTGACATGTAGCACATGTATTTTGACACTCGTTTCTAGCGTTCTCCAGTACAGAGAATAAATTTGGTTTTCATCCTGAGTAGCTTGCCCCATATCCACCCAGTTAGAACCCAAACTTTCTGTTGCAAAAAAAAATAAAGAATATTTCTGAGGAGGGTCTGCCTGAAACTGTGGTATTGAATCATCCCATGGAATGAAATTCCAAATATTTCAAGCATTTCTGTTTTTTCTCCAGTAAAATGTATAGAATAAGGATCAGCTATCCTTCCAGCTACGGAGCTATGACAGTTGAGCACCCACCAATTGTCTCAGGCTGCTGCCTTGTTTTCTAAAGATCTCCACCTCCATAAGTAAATAGAGTGTTCTCTTTTGGTTATAGAGAAAACTTCAGAAGTATAAATTGAATGTAAATGATGGAGAGACATCTGTGAAAGTTTTGAGAACTGATGGGTAGCACTAAAAAACTTCCCTGCCAAGGACATTTTTTAGTCACAGTCCGAATTCAAAGATTTTTTTGTTAAGAAGAGAAAACAAACACAAAGTACACAGAATGTTCAGATGACACGAACCATCCTGTAAATGGATGGTTCCTCTCACTAATTTTCTATCACGTTTTAGAAAGAATGTGGAATTTATGCCCTGTTTTAAACCTATTATTTAAATGCAAACTTGATTTACAAGTGATGATTTTATTAAGATATGCATCAGCAAAAAGCATCAAACACTTTCTGAATATTAACTAGTTCCACTCCAGCATCTTGTGAGGTATCATTTATTAGCTTCATCCTTAAGATAATGGAAATTTCATGGCAAAACTGATGACCTAAGGTCATACATACTTTGATGCAAGTGACAGAACCAGGAAGAATAATAATTACTCCTAGCTTTTAAATACTGAGCAACACTGCCTCCCTGAAATCAGTACTGAAAATTATTTTTTCTTGCTCAAACAGCAGAGTCGTCAAATGCAAAGGAAATCAGGAGATGGACTTTTGGTCACATATATGTAATCAATTGTTTTGATTGCCAGGCCCTGTAAATGTGCATTCCAAACCCACGCACATGATGCTGAGCCATTAGTTGCTCTAAACTGTACAAACTTCCCATCCCAGAGCCCTGAAGTCATTCCATACACTAAAGTTTAACGCAACGGCTGTTTGGCTTATACAATTGCACTAGAAAAGCCCAGGTGTTCAGGTCAGCCAGTCTGGAGTCTTTCTCTGGGTGCACTTTGGATCTCTGAATGGAGAGATGGTTGATTGTCAGTGTGAGGCCAAAGGAAGCTGACATTTTCCCAGAGAAACATGCTTTTGCTATGTGTTTGGGAGGTTAAGCAGCTGTAAGTCAAGCACAGAAGGATCCTGGGGGGATTATTGCCTCAAACGTCCACATGTTATGGAAGGAAGCTCTTCTGTAGATTGACATACCACTAACTCCTGCTGGTGGGAGCCCATTCAAATAGCTGAAAGYCCTTTACAGCCTCAAACTGCTGGTTGCTTGACCTGCAGATAACTCTTGTCTCATCTGTGACCTAGTGACTTGGCCTGACTTGTATTTATTTTCTCATTTTATAAGAAACAGGCTCTTCTCTGAACTCATTATTGGTGGGAACACGGCAGTGAAGCAAGGCTGAGACCACACTATACAATATCAAACATCCAAGCAGGAGAACTGGGACTTTGTCCAATATGCCATTTATCTTCCTGGGAAAATCTCTGTTCTACCAGCTCCCAGACATGCCAGCAGCTGACGCAAGATGGGATTTCACTGCATGAGCTGAATGAGCTCTTCTCCCAAATGTACTTTAAGGATCTTCTTTATCATCCTCATGATGAAAAACTCTTTTATTGGAGAGGGACACACTAGAAGACCAGAAGCATATATTTGGCCTACATCATTTATATTTATTTATTTAAGTTTTTTAATTGCTCCTGCCCAACTGCTCTGGGATTTCATACAGTAAACATAATTTCAAAATAAACTTATGAGACGTTACAAACTGTAATGTAAACCCACCAAGCATATCTATTGTCAAACTTATAAATTACCCTCTATTACCATGTCACAACAGCTTGCAAATATTAAATGCAGAGGCCAGGACAGGAGAAAAATCGCTTAGACTGGCAATGATACATGAGCAAGAGGGCACATGAAAGGAGAGATGAGAGGAGTATCAGGAAAACGGTGCGTAACACTGCTCTATATTTGTCTGTACAACGGCTTCACAGCTGCTGGTAGACTGGAGTCTGCAAGCAGAGCCACTGCGATAATTTGTTTAGTAGCAGTGAAGGCTAAGGGTTTGGGTTAGAGGAAACAGCATTGTAGGTTTGCGAGTAGATGATAGGTCCCCATTCCCTCCAAGAAATCATTATAGTGATGTTACAGAGGCAGCTTCAGTTCTGCATCTGAACTCAGACAGACCAGTACGTATTTTGAGAGCTTTGAACAGATCCGAAATGCTGTTTTAGCCTTGGTGGATCTTTCATAAGGATGGACCCATGATGGACTGTCAGAGTTGGCTACGACTTTATCTTGACTGCAGTGTCTGAATCCTTTTTCATTATCAGTAATACTTGGCCTCTGTCCTCCAGCCTTCAGAAGTCACAAACACATCCACTTTTATCACAATACATTTTCCAGAGTATGTTTCTAGAGTGAGCAGCATCTGGCACCAAAGGCGGTGGGTATGGATGGGGCCAGCCTACAGGTGTTAGATAATGTTACCTTTTGCAGCGTCAGTCTGCAAAAGCTGAAAGCTCCTCCTGAGGCTGAACTTTCATGGACTGTACTGGGAATCTACSTGATAAGGCACGTCTAAGAACTTCAGAAATAGGCCTGTGTGTGCTTTGAAACTCATTGTGCTTGTGCTTTCAGTAAAGTTGAAATTGTCAGCAGCATTACTAGGCTTTAAGGTAACTGTAACCCCTTTCACTGGGAAATGCACTGCATTCCAGCTCCAGGAAAAAAAAAAAAAAAAAGAAAAAAAAAAGAAAGAAAGAAAAAAGAAAGAAAGAAAAAAGAAAAAAAAGCGAAAATGCAAAACTATACATATAAAGCTCAGGATTCTAGCTATTCATTCTTCCTCCTCCAATGTTGTCAAGTTATCTTTCAAGACTCAATTTTCCCACCAGCTCTTAAGATTCCCTTAGGTTCCACGGTTTCTCCAGTTTTCCTAGTTACCAGAGGGCAGGTTCAGTGTCCATTAACACCAGCATCAATCCAGTGCAGCTCTACAGACCTCAGAAGACTTACTCTGAGAATAGAATTTGGCTCATGCCAAGGGAAAGCAAGTTACACAAGCCAAAAGGTCCAGTGTAGCCAGTCCTTAAGGCCTGGACTCTGCTAATGGCAATAAGGGTTTAAAGACTTTGTTGGCAGGATTCGGAGAGCTGGGAGGTGTTCACCATTTACAGCAGCTTTATTTGTTTATTAGTTTCCTTTGCTATAGCTGATGTTGATTTCCTTCCCATAAGCAGAGGTGGAAGGCCTTAGGGATTATGGGAATGACAGAGTAGAAGCAATTAGAAGAGACGAGGATTCTAGCAATTCCTCTGAAAAAAGATTTACACTTGTGATTTGGCTTGGAAAATTTTACTATTTTTGTCCTTGAAATGAGATGAGAGCAGCTTTGGCAAGGGCCATAGGAATGATCCAGGCAGCACTGGGAAATGAACGTTCAAGACAGGATCAGCTCTGGCTATAGTGGAAAGAAAAAGAGAAAAGAAAAAGAAAAAAGAAAAAGAGAAAAGAGAAAAGA
>NW_028186399.1:272666-318147 GCF_003343005.1 Rhea americana | reverse complement strand
AAAGAGAAAGAGAAAGAGAAAGAAAGAAAAATAAAAAAAAGAGAGGAGACTGTGAAGGGTGCAGGATTTGAGGCCAGACTCTGCTGCTCACACACTGCGGGACTCCCTGGAGAGGCGTATGGTTTCCTCTTGTTTGACTCAAGCCCAGCTGGGGACCTAGATAAACAATAGCTGGGCTCAGCAGTCCTGGGTAAATACAGAACAGAGACAGTTGTGGTTAAGCAAATAATTCAGAATGGCTTTATTACGGGCTTTCTACCAACCCCAACAAACCCTCCCTGCTCCCCAACCCCCTGGTCTCTTGGTTTCTGGATTTCTCAGGCTGGATGTAGCTTTAGCGTAAATGATACTGCTCCATCGAGCAAGAAAGAGGCACTGCACTCAAGTACCATTGCTTGAGCAGCCCTGGAAAAAAGCACTGAAGCTGCAGCACTCAGTCTTGTCCATGAGAGTAAGAGCCACCTTGGCACAGAGCAACAGGTCGTAGCCATCCATGCAAATGACTGCAGTGTACCCTGCAAGGGTAGAGCAGAATTCGAGCATGCTATCCAACCTGCCCCTTCACACTCGTAAGCGAGGGGGACAAGATCTCCTGCAAAATGTGAACGCTCTGCAAACAAAAACATTCGAGTACAAAATCTGTAAATGGAGATGCTCCCGCTGGAGGCAGAAAGCAATCAAGCATGTAAATCTCTTCTGCAGCGTTGGCTTCTGCAAAGTGCTGTCCCCCAGCAGGTTCTTCCATCTAGACCAGCTCGTATCCGCTTCCTCTCCACACTTAGCAGGATTCTCCATGCAATAACAAACCAAAGAGCAGAAAGGAAGTGCTGCACCAATATGCAAAGGTACTGAAGTTCCAGGCAGTATCTAACAACCTTCCCAAGACAGAGACATGTCTGAGAGCTAAGATGCATGTCTGTCTATAATATAGGTGTCACAACACCTGCACCCTGTGCTAGTCCCCACAGGTGGGTTCAGAGCCCCAGGCTGCCTGCACTGTCTGTGAGAAAACTGGTGTCCCTGACTGCCAGATCAACTCCCCGATGCTGAGCAGGGAGCCTGGAGCAAAGGAGCAAACACAAGAGTTCTGCCATGGTCTAGCTTCAGCAGAAGAAAGTGGATGCCCCTTCAAGACTATTCTATGACCTTGAGTYATTGAAGTCTTGTGGGAGGAAGGAAGTGCACAAATGAGGCCACTTGGCTTAGCAGTGCTACTGCTCTCCTGTATTTGATTCACAAGTCATTGCTTCAGCAGTGTTGAAAAGACCAAATCTCTCAAAGGAGCAGGGTCCCTCCCTGGTCCACAGGGGTTGTCCTGCATAAACATCTAGGGAACAGGCTCCAAAATTTAGGTGTTCTCAAGTGCAGGGCTGGTGCATTTTATGGAGGTAGGTGCCCTAGCTAAAATGGCCTAAGGGACCATTCTGGCTCCATGGACTCTCAGGGTTATGAGAGGTCTCTCAGAGCATTTCTCTCTTTCAGTTCCTGGAGCTCTGAGATTGCATTTCCTAAGGCARCCAGATGAGGAGTGCTGGGTACCATTCCAGTCAGGGTATTGAACTCTCAGCCTCGGTCTCGACATTATTAGTTTCTGCTTGTGAACTCTGATTTGACTGCAATCCAAGGCATGCTAACCCTGCCTGAACTCCGACCCCATGCCTGTCCTGGCATGTCCTCCAGCTCCTGTGCCCTCACACASAGCCTCCCAGGTAATTCTATCTCCAGAGGCCATCAGCCTTGGGCCCCCTCTGTATGGAGACTGCCAATTACATTAAGCTGTTTCACATTATGTGTTTCAAAACTGTGGTCATCAAATGCTTTTGTCTTTGGACCCTATCTCAGTCTGGGCCCCAGGGGTGAAAGGCAATGTCATTATAAACATGAGCACACAATAAAACATGTGATGTTTTAACAAATAAAAGCTTATACATTTTACTGCATCCCTGTCTAATCTCCCAGRAAGAGAGGGCAGACATAATGTAAATAAAAACTTAGCTTGGCGCATGACATAAAGACCAGTCGTTATCATCCATAGTGTATCGGACTGGAGACCGCAGCTGCAGCTGGCCTGAGCACCATGCAAAGTTTAGGCTTTGCAAAACACAGAGCTCATCCTCTGTTCACTCAGTAAGAAGTTTTAGTTTCAGGTTTCATGATCTTTGCCCACCAAAATATTAAGAGATGATGGCTCTAATTTCAAATATGAGCAAGATGCTGGCACCTCATCTGAATAGTGCTTAAGGGATGTGAAGAGTTCTGTGTGCTGAGTCACATGATTGAAGGTCACCCATCCGTCTGTTGGGAAGGGCCCATAACGCTAGATTTAACTTAGGAATGTGCCTGGGTCAAGCCACATTCCCAATAGTCATACTCCAGGGGCAGATGACCAGAAAGACAGAGGCTGACAGATAGAGGCCATGCTTTAGAGTAGCATGAGGTGAGGGACCACTGAGTGCATGTCTTTATACCATAACAGCCTGCTGTGGTGGTGAAGATTCTGCTGAACTTAAGGAGACAGAAAAATAAAGGTTAGGAGACACCTCTAGATGCTCTTGTCCAACCTCCTGCTCAGAGAAGAACTAACTCCAAAGCTACATCAGGCTGCACAAAGACTTTTCCAGTTAAGTTTTGAATATCTCCAAGGACAAAAATTCTCCACCTCTCTGGATGCCTGTACTGAAGACTGAATCACTCTCATAGGCAAGATTTTATTCCATATAGTCAGTTAGAATTTCCCACATTGTAGCTTTTTCCTATTGTCTTTTGTCATTTCACTGCACACCTTTCAGATAAGTCTGGTCTTATCTTCTCTGTAATGCTTTGTTAGTGGAACTACAAGTGGATGCTCCTTCAGCATGCTCTTCTCCAGACTAAAGAGGCTTCATTCTCTTAACCACTCCTCATGTCAGGATGCAGCCCCTGATGACTTTAGCAGTCTCTGCTGGTCTTGCTCTAGTTCTTATAGGAGGCCATTATGTCCAGATATGTCTTCATGGGTGCCACACAAAGGAGAAGAATCAATCCCCTGAAAATCCTGGCTATGTGCTTACTATTCTTATGCCAGTGAGCTGGGCTGTGCTTACACCTTCTGAATTTGAGCAAGGCAGATGCCTCATTCTTCTCCTGAAAAAAAMCATGTTTTCTTACCTTATTCTACAAGTGCATCTTGAGAAACGGCTCTGAAATCATCATGCTAGTGGCTGGAAAACAGAGACTTATTTTTCCCTCTTTTGTCTCTGATTTCAAGCACTGGTAGAGGGAATGCAGTTTTCTTGCCTAATGCTCATGGGAAATCTTTGCACCTCCCTTGTGGTAAAAGTTTCAATCACTGCCTCTCCCACAAAAACAATAATTATCCTAATGTCAGACTCATAAATCCCTTCTTAATTTTTGTACTTTCATCTGACCAAGGGTGAGGGATGGTCTGAAGACCTTGCTTTTTCATTCTTCCTATGACTAGTTGTGTTTTTATTTGTCACTCAAAATTTGAGCTTATCATTTCCTGACACTCTACCCCACCTTTCCATTAATGCTGCATGAGCAAATTCAGGGTGAAAGGTTATGTTAACTCTTACTTTAGAGTCTCATCTGAAAATATTTTGCCTTTCAAAATCAGACCTTCAACTGTTATCTGCTTGAAATCCTGGACATCAGCCAAATTTCCAGGGAAATAAGCACTAACTGATGCAAGATGTCATAAACATATGGAAAAAATAGTGCAATGCAACATATAATTTCAAAAAGCTGGCCTGGCCTGGAATGCAGAGTAGGCTCTAGGGAGAGGTCAAAGGGGCTAAAAGTTTTAAATATATGCAAGGCTGTACCTTACTTCAACATAGTTCTCTAATAGCTGGCTGCTTTCATCAAAATGTTGTGTGCGCACTTCATTCCCTAGGCTTTTTTCCCCTTTGCTTTTATGCATGTCCTTGCTACATCTCGAGGAAGGAGCCAGATCAATAGCAAGGCCAGTCTGGCCCAAAGGGCCCTGCCTTTTTTTATTCTTCTGCTGTTAGATAAAGCACTGCTTTCCTCCATGACATCACTTCTGGGGACTGGAGCCACCTGTTATGTGATGCACTGCATTGTATCAGCCTGAACCAAGCTCTAGATAAACAGTAGCGAGCCAGCTTATCTGTATGCCAGGAGGATAAGCAGAGCGCTGAGGTCAGCTGCATCCAGTGATAATGAGTCTGTCTTGTTCCTCCAATTATTTGCCTTTGCTAGATAACATTAGTTCACTGAATCCTTGAAACTCTCCTGGAGAAATAACTTCAACTGCATTTAGCATTGCAAATGAAATACAAATGTATTGCTGATGGAATTTATTCCCATTTTGACACGATGCTCAGTCTTTGTACAACTGGCCTTTGTCTTAGTTGATCACTGATGATTCACTCTTGCAAAACCACTGCAGGAGAACTGGGGATACAACAACTCCTTTTTTTCACAGATATAAAAATGACACAAGTCGCTTTGCTCTCCCTGAACCCACAGTGCAAGACAATGTCTGAGGTGATCGCACTAAATTCCTGAGTTGTAACTGCACAGCTCTCCAGATACRTGGCCACCCCAAACACACATACACACAAATCCCTGAAAACTGATGCACCTTAAACAGTTTCTAATTCGCTGGATCCTCCTTCTTGAACTTAGGAGTGACATTTGCTTTCTTCTGTTCCTCAGGAACCTACTCCACGAGCTTTCCAAGACTGTACAGACTGTCCTTGAAATGACATTGGCCACTGTTCCCTAAGCTGATCCTCCTTCATCAAGGGTCTCAGAGACTCAAGATTCCTGAAGGTCAGTCTTACTAGTAAAGACCTAGACAAAAAAATGCATGGAATAGCTTAACCTTTTCCATGACCTTTGTCACCTGGTCTCCTGCCCCATTCAGCAGCAAGCCCACATTTTCGCTAGAYCTCCTTTTGCTGCTGATACATTTGTAGAAGCCCTTCTTGTTCCCTTCAGTTTCCTTCACCTCCCTCAYCAGGTTCAACTCCAGAATAGCCTGACATGCCTAACCCCATCCCTGTATATATGGACAGTATCTCTATATTTCTCCTCAGTTACCTGACCCTGCTTCCATTTCCTGTACACTTCCTTTTATGTTTGAATTTTGCCAGGAGCTCCTTGTTTATCCATGTGCGCACCCTACCACATTTGGTTAACTTCCTACATGTCTGTATCCCATGGGATTCTTACAAGAAAATTCCTGAATTGGCCAAAGTCCATTCTCCCGAAGTCCAGGGCCATGATACTGCTATCTACCTTGTTCTATCCTCTCATGATCCTGAACTCCAGCATCTCATAGTCACTGCAGCCAAGGGGCAGCATTGCTGCCCCTGATCTTCGTTGGTGTTGATCAATGCCAGTAACAGATGCATTCATCACTGAAAATTCAAAGSAATGTAGACTTGAGGCAATAATTTGAACTCCTCCTATGTAATTACAGGTTTTAAATTAAGACCATCCCCTAAAGAGAAGGGCATGAATTATTTTACCATTCCAGTGAAAACCTGAAGTCATCATAGTACTCCAAATGTCAGATAAAGTGTTCTTGTTCATATGAGCAATCTCTAATGCATTCAAAGTATGCAGCATGCTCCCTTGAAAAAGAACGTAACAGGGAAATAAGACAGTCAAGATACATGATGAAACTTCTTAGCATTGACATTTCCCTGTGAGGAAAACCTGAAAACATGACAGCCACARAGCAGGGATGGGAAACGGTTTACCTGAGTAGAGATAGAGACTGTAAAGTGGATGACCTTTTTTCTTACGGTACAATTACAATAAAAAGAAGTGCATTTCTATATCGTTCTCTACTGCATCTTCTTTTAATGAGCTCCAACAAGACATTACAAATGAGGTTCAGCAGAAGACTGGCAAGACACTCCCAGCAGTGCTGCATGAAGAATGCTTTGTTTTGTTTAGAAAAAGGATGTAAATCCATCTGATTCTGGAAACAAGCCAACCACAAACTTACAGGCTTAGGCACAYATTTTGCCAAAACACAAATTACCCCAGAATTATTATTGTGGAGTTTCTTTCCAGTGAAACAGCTGGYCAATATCAGGAACAAGATAGAAAACTATATAGACCATTCATCTGATTGCATTTCTGTAGCTTCCTGCTCATTACAGGATATTCTGAAAATGAAAATATTTAATAACTCTCACTGCTATTCCTATGGAATAAATATGACCAAGAATCTATAAGCAATGAAGGTCTTCATCCTGCAGAGATCAAAGTGCATGCTCAGTATTACATTTTGTATGCAGTTTCAATGAAGTTAGAGAAAAGGAGTCACAGAACCTAAACCTAATCATGGCATCAGGACTGCAGAACCTGGAARACAGCACAGCTATGAGCAGTATCTGGCATGGGGTATTACAGAGAACAAAACATCTTCCTTGACAACATCAAAAGATTGGTGGGAAAAGGTATGCTACTGAGGYTTTTGATTAAGTGACAAACAGCATCTGTACAAGGTGACATTTMAAACTTCAGAGGGATTCAAAACTTGCTGATCAGAAAGTATCACATGCAGAGCTTTTTTCAGCTGAAAGGAGGCACCAGGAGATGCTGCTGGACTCTGCACTAGCTCTGACCTTATTTAACATCTTTACTGGAATCTGAAGCCATGAGGGACCATTAGATCATCTAGCCTGACCTCCTGTATATCAGGTGCCAAAAATTTCCCCCAGTTACCCCCATCCTGAATGCATTGACWAAGATTTGACTGATGTATATCTTCCAGAAAGGCCTTTAATCCTGATACGAAGTCAAGAGATGAGGAATCCATCTGTCCCAGTGGTCATTTGTTCTGCTACACTGTTAAATATTTGCTTTCTCTCCTAGTTGAACTTCTCTGGAATCACCTTCCACTCTCTGGCTCTTTTTATGTCTTTCTTTAGTATGTTAAAGAGACTGTCAGAGCCCAAGATTTTCTCCCYGAGAAAATGCTTACAAGCTCTGGTCAAGTTACCTGTCAATCTTCTGACAAGCTAGGCATTAAGTTCTTCTGTTATCACACTGTGAAGGATTTCCTGTGTCTTTGGAACCTTTCTCTGGTTACTTTCTGCTCCCTCTTCACATTTCTATTTTTAACTTGCAGACGTCGGAAATGGGTGCAGTTCTAACAGTGGTCCCATCTGTGTCATGCACAAAACAAAATCACATCCTTATTCTCAATCCTCCTTTTAAGCCTCCAAGGACTACAGCAATCCTTTCCCCACCTATCTCAGTATTGCTATATATGAATATATAGAATTGAATGTGTATGATGCGGTCAAGATGTAAATATTTGCAGAGTCACTGTAGCCCAGGAAGCAGCAGGGCATTCCTCCTTTCATTCCAGGTGGACTATATTTCACGTGGTTACACTGCATCCTAGTTTATTCAGAGCATGCCTAATAGGTTACAAACTTCTGGAGGCTATGTCAGATTTTTAAGTGCCTCTCTGCCTTCTATAACCCAGCTCAGGGCAGAAGCAGGTAGCAGAGAGTTTCTGTGCTAATTTGAGAAGTTTTGGAAACCTTGAAGCCTRAAAAGTAGATGTTTATGTATTTCAGCATCTTTTGGGTAGGATGACAATGGAAAGTGGGCTTCGAATCCTTCTCTTGGACTAAATCCTGGGAGGGAAGCCACAGGAGGTATTCTGAATCTCATCTAAGGAAACTGAACTCAGAGACAGGGGTATGCTCGTGCCTTTCATCATGACAAAGGCTAGCACCAGGTGGCAAGAGTACTTCCCAGAAGCACCACTAAGTAATGTGCATCTGTAATTTCGGCACTAGCAGTGCAAGGGCACCATTTTCAAAGAGCATGATATGATTTAGATCACTCAAGAGCAAAGAAAACTTCAAGGAATGTCAGAATAATCTAATCCAAGTAGAGCAAGACATAAACTCATAACAAATAAATTTCAATGTATTTGACTCATTGCTTTTGCAGAATCATCATCATTTGTTACACATCCATCATTACCATCATCACCACCATCACTGAGAGAGTCAGTTAAGGAAAGTGGCAGAGCTGTGAATTCGGTAAAACATATTGAAGACTTTGTTAATTTGCAGCAAAGCTATCCTAGAAAAAAATACTRTAACAGTTGGAAAATGACAATTTCTACACTCCTTTAATTAATTACACATTGTGAGCTCAAAGCATTTGAATCACCCGTGCTGGCTTTGAGTACAGGTCACAGAGCTCTTCTCTAAAGAGCCTCAGGCTTCCAGGATCAGTGGTGATTGAAGCTACAGCACAGCTCACATGCTGTTGGCCTGGAAAGGAGCAGTCTGTCRAGAGGCAAGGGGAAATCAAACTCAGTACTCCAGGACAGCACCATCATTTGGGCAGACAGCAAGGCTTAGTGCTTACAAGGACGTGCGAACTGCATTGCACACACACTGATGTTCTTCCTTGAGGAGCTGCGTACAATGGGCTGGAGATGAGGTGCTACGTATGCTAATGCCAACAAAGCAAATGGACGGACTCCAAGAAATCTTCATCTTCCAAAGGATATCCCAGGATGCAGGGATGGAGCCACTCCTGGGTTGACTGCTGCCCAACTCCTTCTATCTTCTTTTAGGCTATTACCACTGAGCAGCTCTTGAGCCCCTCAAAGCAGTGAAGTAGCAGAGGTAACTGATCCCAGGAAGTGTAACAAGATCTTAGGCAAAGACTTCGGAGCACTCCCTAAACTCCATTGTTCTCAACCACCTGAGCCCAAAACCAGTGTGGGAGAGCGAGTTGCCTCCTTGTCCAGAGGACAGAACGTGCCAAACCTTACATGGCGGGGTAGGCAGGAGGGAGGGAGGCATTAGGGCAAAGCAAGACATTCCTTTCTTTTATCAGGAGAGTGTAATTGATACATCAGCTAMAGAGGGGAGCGCTCTGCAGGAAGGATAACAAACACTGTGCATAGCAATGGGAAAAGCCTTGGCTTACATATTTAGCAAGTCGAGATTAAAACCATCTGGTATGTGCATTTCCTAGACTGCAAATTAAAAATTGCAGAATTCTTTCCCCCCTCCCTGCTCCCTCCCACCCTGCTGCTTCCCTGCATCCCACCATAGCAACAGGCTTCCTTCACCCTTTTCCTCCCACTTTCCTAACATTTCCCTCTGCATMCTGGCCTTGTCTTCCTCCTTCATCCCCTTTCTTCACCCTCATTCCCTTCCTCCTCACCTCTCTCTGCTCACCAGTCCCTTCTACCCCTTCCTTCCTACATCCCCTACCTCCCTTCCCCCATGTCCCTCCAGCTCCTACCCCCTCCAGTCTCGTTCCTTCCCCATGTGTCTCCCGTACTTCCCTGTTCCTCCCCATCACCGCCTGCTCCTACTCTCTCATTCATTTCTAATTCCCCCTCATAACATGATCATTCTACTGTTAAATCTTCTCTCAGACAATAATAAAAATAAAACAGAGATAAGTGCTGCCTTTCCATTCCAGCAAGTGTCCCCATAATGTGATAAAGTTCCCCAGACACTCTGTGATCCCCTCAGGGCTGCTTCATCATCAGAGCAGGGAGCAGCTGGAGGTCGCAGCATAGTCAGAGGGGATTTGTCATGGTTTTGTCTGCTTGATTTGCTCTGCGTGCCAAATCAAGATGACTGCTGCTTATCTCCTTTCACAAAGATGTTGTGGCAATGACTTCATTCATGTTGGCTCATCGTTAAGTGAATGCTAAGGCCTGGATCCACAGGAGCTGAATGTCTGGTCCAGCAAATGTCCTGGTCAAGCAAAGGATCTGAGATCAAAAGGGCAGACAAGACTGCACAGTCTTGTTCAGCCTGGAGAAGAGRMGGCTTCAGAGGGCACCTTACAGCAGCTCCCCAGTGCCCAGGAGGAGGTTATCAAGAAGACATAATGAGACTCTTCACAGCAGTACATGATGAGAGTATAAGAAACAATAGTTGTAAGTTGAAAGTGGTTCAKACTGGCTGCATGGAAAAACATTTCCACCATGAAGACAGTCCAGCAAAGGAAAAGGTTRCCCAGGAAGCCAYACAGTCTCCATYCTTGGAGGTTTTCAAGACCAGGCTGGATAAACTCCAGAGTAACCTGGTCTGATATTACAGTTGACCATRCTTTGAGTARGAGGCTGGACTAGATGACCTTCTGAAATTCCTTCCAACCTCAGCTATCTTATGGAGGAAARTGGACAGCTTTCCAAGGAGTCACAGAGACCTCAAGTCAATGACCCTACTTCCATTCTATCTAGAAATACTCAGCTCATTTAAGGTACAAATAATCAGAGCACTGATTTTTTACTTGTTCTTTCTGCGCTTACAAATACTGTAAAAGCAAATGCAGAAATGCTGATACATGGTTTGTGCAATCAGAGCATTGAATTAATGACACAAAGGAGGCTTTGAAAGGAAATACAGGTATGAAGCATGCAGAGACAAGCAACCAGTCTTGTACAGAACTGGAAGTACAGTGGAAGTCATACATTTTTTCATACTTTGTTCAAACCTTTTAAATGTATGGACCAGAGGCCTAACATATCCTCTGTTCTTTCTTTGAGTGAGGAACTAACAAAAAGTACTGGGTGAAAATTCAGAAGCTATTSTATAATTTCAGAATGCTACATCAAATGAGTGGTAGACAGCCAGCTTTCTTCTCAGATCTCTGAGGCAGGAATATTCTGGAACAAGGCAGAGTTACACAGGCTTCCTCATTATCCAAGGAAGCTGTCAGAGTCTATTCCATCTCTTAAAGTACATCTGCTTGATATCTTTGGGATCATTTTTTTTCTGGGATAAGAAGTGTTTTATGACCTCCTGGCCACAACAACAGAGACAGAAGTCAAGAATTTTGTTTCTATATCCAGACGAGAAAAAATACTAGTTCAGTTTGAAAAAGCTACCTATTTTTGTTAGCAGTTGCTTGCTTCTCCCTTTCAAAAGTAAATCCTTTTTCAGAGAAGATCTAGACCTGTTTGAAGAGGTCACATATGTGACTTCTGGGCCCAGTTTTTCATGGGAATCACATCATTGATTAGCTTCAAGGGGTAGATGTAAATGGGGTACAAAGATCCATTGGCATAGATACATCTTCTGATAAATATYTTCAAATTGGAGAGTAAGAAAGCTGAGTTCAGTTTTAAAATAAGAAGTGGAAGCTGAGTTTTACAGAAAATTTATCTGTGCCTGGAAATGAAGAACAAAGCAGAGACYAGGTTGTGACACCTTGATTGGCATCCAAGGAAAGAAGGGTTGAGGGTCCACTAACAAATACAGAAATCGAATTGAGATCAATTTTTGAATAGCAGCTGGTCTTTGGCAGTTCTTGAAAGCGTTATGTTATTTCAGTGAGTAGTATTCCCTTTCCCCACAGGGTATATCAGATGGTGACCAGTATAAAAATMTGTCTTGTAGACAGAATCCTGACAGTGGAAGTGCCAACCACCTCCAGAACCTGGAGCGAACATGTAGGTGTCTCCACTGTCCCTGTCCGAGCAAGTAAACCAAGACTTGCCCCRCACAGTGTAAAACAGGGCAGTTGTACGCACTGGAGATCAGGGTAGTACAGTCAGAAGAGTATGGGGTACTAGTCTTTTCTTCCTGATGTAAACGCATGCGCTGGCCAAATGAGCAGCACCCTTTGACTTCATTAACTGGATCACCRCTGCCTATGGGGATGTCTAGGCAGCCAGCTTAAATACCGTTATCTCAGCTCACCATCTTTGAGTGTTTACAGTGTATCCCTTCCCTCAGTCAACTATAAATAAATGAAAGATGTGAGCACTTCTCATGTGTGTTCTGGAATTGTCACTGTTTGAAGAACCCAGTGCCAGCAGCACATTTTAAGTAAAGAGAATAGAATATTATTAGAAGGCAAATTCTGAATCTCTGAACTTTCATACRAAAATTTTTATAATACTGATCATCTGCCAGAACAGATACATACCAAAGGCCTCTTGTGACCAATTGCAAAGATTTCAGAGATTGGCTTGTGTACCACAAGCARGAATCCAATTTTGGAAGAAAATAAAAGACAGTAACTCCAAATAAGTGGCACGGTGAACCTGACGGATGTTTTGTAGAATGTGTCATATGCTGCAAACATGCCATGAATTCCACCCCTTACAATTCCTATCAGAAAGCACACATGTTTGCATGCATGTGCAGTACACATTCAGCATGGACAACCTGGTATTTTCAGCAGCTTGGTTAGTCATGATTCTGGCAAGGCTGCACACAGACAACTGCTCTATGATAGTATAAAAATATGGATTCACTTTGTAGACCAAATTAAGTTTGCCTATTTTTATTTCAGCTAATGTGCAAGAGTTTGGTCAATAGTGCTTTAATTTAACACAAACCAGAGCACATAGGATGAAGTTATTTACATCATTACCCACAGCTTGTGTTATCTATCCAGGGCCCATCTGTTAGCGATGGAGAACTGGCAGGAAAGTTCCCATTGTCAGACACTATATAATGAAAAACAACAACAGATGAAACAGTAAATCAGACCTGGATTGTGAAGACTGTTCTGCTCAATTTCCTCCTTTTTCTAGGCATAGAAAAGATGGTACAGGGAACTGCTAGGAGGAGTTGCTCATTATCCTTGGAACTTCTCTTAGTTTAATTCCTTTGTTCTAGTAAACAAAGATGATTTCCATGGAAAAATTCATCTAGAAAATTGAGATACAAAGAGAAACCCTTCTCAAAACCTCCAGTCAGATTCAAAATCAACCCATACAGTCTATAAAGCTTCATGTCAGGAATCAACAAGAACAGAGCTGCTTCATAAGAAAGCACAAGCCAGGAGCTGAGGGTAACCACAGCACAGGCTGGGCACCAACCAAGAGCAGTCCCACAGAATCTGAGCAGGGTGACCTGAGCAGGGTCCATCAACGGTCCTGGATGAGGCAAAGAGATGAAGCAATTCCAGGGGCCATCCAGGCAATCCAATCAGGAGCAGCAGGGGATGGGGCCAGAGACAGAACAGGACCCAAACAAAGAACGTGACAATCATTTTCAGTTTTGTTTTTTGTTGTAAATAAAGCAAAACATTGCTTTATTTATGATCATCCCTTTGAATCAGCTTCCAAATCTAATTTTATGGTGCAGTAATAGAAATTTGAGTTGGGGCCCTTATTCTACATCTTCAGAGCCTTCTTGTAGTATAAGTGGTTCTAGATGACCCAGTAGAAAAAAAAATGAGATTCTTCTGTCTTTTTTAACCAGGAAGTAGAGCAAGAGCCAAACCTCATCTGCTAACTTTAGGAAACATTAAAAACATTAACAGCTCTATTAAAGAAAGAAAACAACAGAGAATAGAAAGTAGTGCTTACATACTGTTCCCAGGGAACTGTCTGGCAGAAGGCAGAAGATACTCTGTTATTGAGCTGATTCTTCTACGCTTTGTTGTGAGGTTCCTGAAGGTGCAAGGAGCCAGAGCCAGGGATAGGCATGGACATCTGTGGAGGATGAGAAGAGAACTAAAGATGGGAGAAGCAGCTTACGGCAGCAGACCTTGCTGGGAACATAATTGGCCCCACGTGTGGTYTGTCATGTACCAAGGACAGGGCCTAGCATGATTTTCTCAGAGCATCCAGGGCCTTGGCAGTGTATGACCAGCTCAAGCTGATTGACAGTTCAGYCCTGCTCTGGAATGAGCCAACACCCTGACTGAAGACCATGGCATGAACCAGGCCTTGAGGCAGATGGTGAGGCTGGGGGCTTTGGATGCCAAGCAGATCATTACAGACCTCACCTTCACTGGCAATCCTAAGGAAATAGTCTCACTCCCAAAATCTGGGTGAAGCTCTTATGCTGCCTCCTGTTACTCTTGCATCACTAAGATGCAGGCATGTGCCTGCTGTTTCTCCCTGCCCTAACCTAGGCCCAGCTATTATAATTCCAAGATCCCTTTCTGTGCCTTCTCTATGCATCACATCATCCCTCTACTTCCTTTAAAAGTCTGTCTGTCTGTCTGTCTGTCCRCCCACCTGCCTTTCCTCCCCTTTTAACTCATTGGCAACAGCTACTTCCCATTACTCTAGTCCATCARATACCTCCCCCACCTCAGCTGCTCCTACTCTATTCATTTGTATTGCTGCTAACTRCAGGACAAGACCAAGTGTGAATGGGAGCAGGATATTTATACTGACAGAATAGCCTTGTTCCCAYGCTGGAGTCCTCATTCCGGCTGTGCCCATTTAATCTAATTGGTGTCCTGCCATAATTAACTGTGGAGTGCATATGTACAGCAGAACCATAGTTTGACAGCCCCTGCCGGGGTGGTCACCAAGAGTTAAAGATACCTTGCTGAGGGCACTATGTATGCAACAATGGGAATGAAGGTGCCCTTCAAAAGGCAGGTGTCTGTGTGGGAGACCCCTGGGCACAGAATCAAGCTGAAGGTCCCCAGATGCAGACATTGTACGGAGGAGTCCCTGGACACAGATCATCACACCAGATAGAGGGTGGCTCCGGAAGGACACATTCCCTTAGAAGAAGAGCCCTTGAACACAGGTGCCGATGCCCCATGTTTCTCAGAACATGAGGTAGAAGTTATGAAACTCAACTGTCCTCAAATTTCAGGCATTTAAAACTGTACCATGTGTTCCCCTTGGTCAGGGGAATCATGCCTCAGGGGATACTTTTTTCTACTTCACCTAAAGCCCAGGTAAAGACAGCTGTTAGAGCAGCTTAGGAAGAGGAGATTTCCTGGCTTATGGTGGTCATAAATAGAGGGGGCTGCAACTCCAGTAAGATCCATTCTCACAAACCCCACCAAATGAAGAAAAAACTTTTTTCTGGGGAAAAGCAGTATTGGGGCTTCATGACAACAAAATACCCATGGGTGGGAAAGACTGGAAAAAAATACAAAGACACTTCAGATGACATGACTGCATTTTGTATCATTTTCAGTCCACTGTGTAACAGTACCAGAAAAGTGAAGCCTAAATGTGCAGTGTGATGCTACCATGCTGTGACAGATGTGCCTCACCTTTCTGTCATCTGATGTTAGGTTGGGAGAGTACTCATGCTCAATATCGCAGGGCAACAGAGCTTGTTTGGCAGCTTCTCTGCTCCATTTGCAACGTAGTGAACTCACAGGCATGAAGCTCTAACTCATTCCCTCAACATGCACCATGGCCATTGTAGTACCATGCTGTAATTCACATCTGTCACAGGCAGCCAGATGAGCTGCAAAACCCTGTCTCTAGGGGAGTCTGGGACATTATGTTTCCATAACTCCTAACAGCTAGAGACAGGTTTCAGCTCAATCTCTCCCTTCATTTATAGCAGTATTAAGAGACCAGACAGGAAGTGATGTCATCTTTCTCCATCCACCCACGCCTCCCTTGGCATATGACATCATTCTCATAATTTCCAGCTCTGTTTGTGTTTTTAAAGCACTCCTTTAAACTCTCCCTCTAAAGCATATTCAGCTTTATCTGCAAGAGATGCTTATAAGTATTTTCCACAGAAACTGCTTTTCCTGAAAAGCTTGAGATCTTCCAATTTGGAGATCATGGCAACAGCATTCCTGAGATGCTGATTAACGGCTCTGTGCAAATGCAGGAAATGTAGCCAGCTGCTYTCTGGAATTAGCAACTATTTAAGATAAACAGGATTTTAGTAAACACTTTTTAGCCAATCCCACATGTTCTTATAGGACCAAAAAACTTAGAAACACTATTTTTCTTAGGAACACCTGAAAACCAGAACTTCGTACTGCAGTGCATATGTGGATTGAAGTGGCACCCAGACTGCCAAGCATAAGTGAAGAGCAGGGATGGATAATTCAGTTCTTTCACCACTTCACTCCAGCTGCCTTTTGTCTGTAGCACAGAGAGRGAGAGAGAGAGAAGTGTGAAGCTGGAACTGAAGTGGCTGGAGTTGGAGCTGGCATGCTGTCCAGATAGTAGCTAGGCTRCAGCACAGGAATCAAACTCTCTAGCGCAAAGTTACATTCCATGTCAGMGATCATTCTGCAAAATGTATAGGCAGATCCTCCTTGCACGACTTCGCACGGCCCAAATCTTCCCTTAGAGGTCACACCCAACTCTGTCTCTCTGCATGGCCACCAGCTGATGTTCCAGGATAATGGACACTGTTGCTAGCACGTCCATCTCAGCAAGGAGGTTGCTGAAAACCTGACAGAGCAGGAGGTTGAATGGAAAAGTACAAACTTTCAAAATCAGACAAAAGTCAAAGGGGAWTGCAGGTAGGAACTTATGTTGCCAGGATGTTCAGTATGCCAGCACCCAGGGGTCTGCAGCAGTCTGACACACCAGCTCCTTACCATGCTGTGGGAGGTTTATGTCTGAATATATCCCAACCCTGCTTTCCTGTCTCTGTGCTGAGAGCCTTAGGTTTATAAAGCTTTTGCCTTGTTTGCTTACGTCTCCTTTCATCACTCCACTGTGTAGTACCAGGAGCCTTTCTAGCATGTGGACCTAAATAGAAGTGGCCAGTTTCCAGGAAAGAGTGGCTTTACTTATCATAAGAGATGTAACAGTGTGGCTCCAAAATCGTCCCATTCAGCAGAAAGTAAGGCCAAAGGAAGCTAAGGGGGGACATATCCAAAGTCAGGGAAAGGTTTTGTATCAGGGAGAAGCATCCCAAGCTTACCCTCTGCCAGCCACTCAAACTCTATAGCAGTAAAATCAAAGATGGTTATGATGTTCTGCAATCTGGAGTATGGTCAGAAGAGGTTTCAGCAGCACTTCTCTTACAATACTGTGTGAAAACAAAAGGAATGCATAGCTGTGATTTGGCAACGAACTCCCAATGATAACAAAGAGTTGAAAAGAAAGACTGATAATACTAGGCTAGGAATACCAGTAAAGGTCTATCCCCATAGCTYTGGGGTCTTCCTAGTGAAAAGCCCTGGCTCAGAACAGCCCTTCCCATGGAGCCTCTGAACACTCAAGGAGTTCTTCGTTTGTTTGGGGATAGGGGATAATCTGGGAAGGAAAATTGCAAGTAGCTTTTTTTGGAACAAGCCAATAATGAGATTCCATGGAGTTTTCCCAAATAACAATAGAGCTGAAGCATTCAGGCCTCCCCATCTACTGACAAGGCTGAACAGAACAGGGACCCATTGTAACTATGTTTGCCAGGATCCTTTTGCTCAGCTCTTCCATGTTCAGCAATTGTTTAAGGCACTTTGGTGAGGGGCCAGGAAATATGTTTCATCTCCCCCACCATGTGTCTCCTTCCACATCTCCCATGCTGCTGGTCGGTTGCTGCTGCATTCTGGGCTGCTAGTGGAGACTTCATTTCAGGACAAACCTCCTCTGCCAACAATCATTCTCAGGTACAGGCCTTGGCAGAAAAAAATACCCTTTCTTTGTGTTTTATTCTTTCCTTTCTCATCCTAACCCACAGAGCCCACCCACTGTTCTGCTCCCCATAATGCCTCTGTTGGTCCAACGCCTCTTCTGAGCATAGCCCAAGCCAACTGCAAAAACTCATCYGCCTTCTGCCAAATTTCCCTGCAGTTTTTCCTTCCCCTGCTTTCTTTACTCAGCTTCTTACAGAGGATGATAAATTCATTTTGTCTCTGACCTTGTGCACTGTTATTCAGAGGCAAGTCAAGCTCTGTGCCAGACACTGAGTGGGACAGAAGCCAGAGACAATGTGCTTCTCACCAAGCAAACAAATGTCCTTTCCATACACTCGCTCATGTCAACTGGAGGTAGGCAACTGGGCCCCAGAGACCCTGGGGCAAACCTTCCCTCACCAGACAATTTGGAGAAGTGGTGCTGCCACTGAGTGCAATCGCAGCTCTTTAGCTCTTTCTAAATCAGAGCAGAGCACAGCTGTGGGGCTTATGCTGTGGCTGCTGGCATTCAGACAGACTAGGTGACACAGAATAGTGGCAGGCCAGAAAGTAATGACTGCTCAGTCACACATTGAATTGAATTGCTCAATTGTACTGGAGCTCTTTAAGCTGTCCTTTGAGACTGGAAGAGGCATGGAGCTCAAAGACAAGCAATGTGAATCGAATGGAGGATGCTCCTGTTCCTTAGTGTTTCCATTCCTGTGTTTGACTGCTTAGTTTGTGCCTACTGCACAGGCAGTGCAAAACAGTCAAGATCACTAACCACGTGTGCTTCATCCATCTCTGTTTTATGTTGCTTCTCTGGCCAGTGGAGAGACAGGCAYTTCCAGAAGGTGGTGTATGGAGAGAGATACTGAAGATCGAGAGGAGCAACTGCCCTTCAGGGTATCATTGTCTTTATCAGCTAAAGGATAGGTGTAGGTAGCAAGCTGAGAGAGCATGATACACTGCTAGAAGGCAGGGAAGACAAACCCTGCACCCTGTGCAGGGCTCAGCAGAGGGCTAAGGGGGTTGGCAGTGAAGCTAGCTGCCCTGTTAAGCAGACTGGCCTCTATCTTTAGTCTGATGGTACCACAGYCACTTTGACAAGCAAACAGATTTGCAGCCAACAGGTACCCTGGCACAGCATGATTTAGTGAATGAAATTATCTGTCACCTCTCAGTGAGCCATAGTTCTCTGCTTCCATAGCTCYAGCCACACACCCTACAGATTCACCAATTTCTCAGCACACATGGGAGATTGACACTTGCTTCTTGCTTTTCACCTCTATCCCTAAAAGTTCATCAATAGTGTTTTTTTCATCATCCTCTGGAAGCAGCAGTGCCTTGAAAGAGTGGAGACATTCTAGGTTGAAGATGCCCAAGATTAGCCACCTAGTTGTGGGCTTCACCTTCCAACACAGGTGCTGTTATCAGCTGTTTTCAGAGACAAAAGCATAGTAGAGTCCCTACAACTTCAAATTCATTTGGTGCAACAGATGAACTGGTTCTTAAAGCAACTAGTCTGAGTGTCCATGAGAAGATAGTCATTAAGAAATACTGAGCAGTGCAACGAGATCCCCKCAGTATGTTACTACTGAAAAAGCTATTCTATAAGTGTTCATGATATATTCAAACCCTACACCCTTCCAAGAAAAAGAATATCCACCTCAAAGCATTTAGCTTTTAAACGGAAAAAGTGAGACATCTGTTGAATGAAGTGAAATAAAATAAAATTAAAAGGAGCAACTATGAGTATAAAATGTATGTGAATAGCTCTGAGATTGTTTGGAGAGACACATTAGATGCCTGAATAAATAAAAGGCTCAAAAGAAAAGGCTCAAAAGAAAAGGCTCAAAAGAACTAAAAAACTCAAAGCAACAGAATCAATAAGCTCTGTCAAGTTGAATGTAGAATTACAATATGAGAGGACAAAAAATACCAAGAAGTAGCTTATTAATGGCATAAAATGAACAGTAAAACTTTTTGCAAACACTGAAAGAGAAACTTAACCAGAGAGCTGCTGACCCAATAGCTGATTACTCAGAGGAAGTAAGACCTTTGCCTTCTCAGAACAAATCCATTTCATTGATTTATATGACTTGATATGTACTTTGGAAGAGTTTGGGAAGTCTCCCACAACACAAATGTGTTTTGCTGGGGTAAAGATGAGGATCTGCCTTAAGGGGACATTTCTGTGGAATAGTTTTGGGGATAAGACAAAAAAGAAATGAATAGCAACAGTTAGGCAGGAGTAGATGGTTTCACTCCAAAGTCCTGATGGAAAGTAAATGTGAAATTATTGAACTACTCACTACAGTGTGTAATCCACCTCTTAAATCAACTTCAAACCCAGAAAGCTAGAAGGTAGGACATGAGATGTCAGTTTATTTAAATGTCTCCAGAATGCAGGAGACAGGAAATTCAATTTCTGTGTGGATCAGAACAGTAGAAATTAAAATCAAGAATATTTGAGATAAAAAAGGTTGAGATAAAAAGGGCATCTTGGAGCAGATCCAGGTCTTGAGCAGGTTTCAACAGGAAGATGTTTATTCCATGCACATGCCCTATGTTACCAGCTCCCAACTCATCTCACGCAGTTTCATGGAAGCACTTGCTCTCTCCTGGAGGCACCTTTGTTTCAAGGGTAGCTCTGTGAATACAACATGCATCTTCAAGGACTGACACCTCCACAGGAATGGGAAGTGTTGGCATTGAATTGCTAGAATTATCTTGAAGTAAAACCAAGGTAAAGGTAAAAGGTTTGTGGACACAACTGAAAAACAGACTGAACACAGGTGTTGGAAAGCTACGTACAGAAAAAAATCTCACCTCTGAATTTAGAGTCACTCTAGGAGATTTTCACCTTCTGTGTCTGCCAGAAATGAAGCTCTCAGGATACAGCCATGCAGGTGTGATCCAGCTCTCAGCCTCCACATCTTTCCCTTTGCCTGTATAGAAGGTAATGTTATTCCAYGGCTACAGACCTCCTTCAATATCCAAGCTCTTCTCACATTTCTGCTCAGATTAATTTTTTTCTCTCCTCTCCCTAAAAAAATATACATATAGTTAATTTTAGTTTTGTTAGGAGATTATTTGGACCCTTCCATCATATAATTGATGGCAACACTTTTTGCATTTCTCAAGTGATGAATGCACAGGCCATCAGATGCTACAGCTTGGGACATGAATGTACATGAATGTCATCAATGACATAAATGCAACACCTAAAAGCAAGCATCCCTTTAACTTTACTCATGAGAAAAGAGCAAAGAGAATAGCAGATGGGTGGATCTAGGAGCTTGGGCATTTTACAGAACTATAGAGATAAGTTCAGAGTGACTGATCTCATAAAAAAAATCCAGACAGTGAAAGATACATCAGTYAGGGAAAAGCTTCCTAATTCCTGCACTAAATTCAACCTCCAACCCCTCACRGACAGACAGGAAGAGTCCACTAGAATGCTGCTACCTGGGATGGAGAGACCTCACAGACCCTGACAAAATAACTTCCTTCCTTTGCACAGCGAAGGTATTAAAGAGCGTTCCTGTTTTGCTACTCAACCACTTTCCAGGCCTTCAGTATCAGTTTTAGGACTGTGCTCTTCTGCACAAAGCACTGTAAGTGAATGGACTGTTTCCCATAGGAATAGCAGGCTCTTTCTAAGCCCTGACACCATTGCAGAGCTGCTGAAATAATTCTGTTTCACTCGTCTCATAGGTATTGAACCATTGCTACAGCCTCAACTTTCTTCACTTCAGTTGTCACTCCTGCAATATACAGGAAATACAGTGTTACTGGGCTCACACCCTAAGCATGGAATAATCTAAGTCTTTTGTTGGAGAGAAATGTTTGTAGTCCCTTTTCCTCTACAAGACAGGCAAAAGGAAGTATATAGCAAAGGAAAGGTGACACACTGCTGGAGCCACTTTTTAGAGTTGAGGATGACTATAGCTATGGGTGAAACAATGAGAGGCTGCTAAACAGTTACTCAGTGTGGCAGTAGGTAAAATACAGCTTTTCTAGACAGGTGCAGAGWCATACAAGGCAAATCCCCATCCGAGAGTCCATCTTGTCAGGACCTAATAAGCGTTGTCTTTGCACGAGTCTATGGGTAGAAGCCAAGCCTGCTGTAGGAACACTATCTCTAGTAGGAAAACATCATCACACACTGCATGCTTATTAGTTCCAGTGTACTCTTTTAATATCACCAGAATGCAGTAACCGCGCAGCTAAACATAGCTAACATCTAGGAGGTAGGTACTGCAAAGACAGTCAGCAAGACACATGAAGGCAATGAGGGTATAAGCTCTCTGTTATACACTGCTGACTCCAGAGCTTGGAGAGCAGGACACACTACTCCTACTACTGACACCTACTAAACATTTTGTAAGTTAAGATCCCTTTTGTTTCGCCCCGTGAAAGCATTTAGAGTCCACACAAACTGCGTCTGACAGCTCAGAAGTGCTGCTCCTATTGTCACTCTTACAATAGCCCTGGGAGACTTACAGAGATCAGCACTCCACTGCCCTRCATATCATACCCACATGTGGAGAAACAGTGCCCAGAGAGTTTAGCCACAGGCAGGAGAACTGGAGAAACTCAGAGGAGATAAATGAGTCAGTGGCACAGCAATGAGTAGAGCAGATTCCTCTTACAGCCTTGGCCGAGATTTTTCCCTGTAGACGAGACTGTTTTGGCAYTCATTTCCTTCTTTTGCTGTTTCAAGGACAGCTGTGATGCCTGCAGAACTTCTAAAGGAGCCTCCAAAACTTCCTGATGACCTTTTCAGTCCTTTGCTTCCATCAGTCTAAGCTATCCACACAGCTGAAACTTTGCAACTTATGGCAAAGTACTAGTCTTCCTCACTGCCTTCCCTCTGGCCTCACCCAGCAGACACTCCAAACTTGCCAGTGCTGATTAGAAAGGCCCATACACAGCATTTGTCTGCCCTTGCCACATCACAGCCTCTCGATGGGATCATGACAGCAACCTACTGTAGCCTGTGGGCAATGTGACCAACAGCTGCTGCTGCCAAAAAAGTGGGTCTGTCACCCAGCAGCTGCTTCCCTAGGCCAGGTGGCTTGACTGCAGGCAAATAAAACCCTGACTGGTCAGATCAGGAACTCTGTAGCCATCCTAAGCACCCACTTGCAAGCTAGTGGACTCTCTCTCAGCCTGGGCATGAAAGAGTTAACATCTCCAGCCCTCTCTTTGATGGAGTGCAGCCCAGTGCTTTCTGAACTGGCATGAACTATTGCTTAGTGCTCCAAATGGTTTCAAGCACATTCCAGCCAGGACCCCAGAGCAAGGCTGTGTCCTGGCCAGACCAAACACCACAGTCTGTTTAACAACTGCCGTGCGAGGCRTAGATCAAAGGCAGCAGTCAGGATGCCTGTTGCACACTCGTTGCCTTTTATCTCCCTGCCTGGGAGGCACATCTTACAGCTACCCCAATAAGTAGGTACAAGTCAAACCCTCCTCCCAGTCTATTTCTTGCCATGGTGACCACAAGTGTATTAGGAACATGGACTGTTGGTCACACTCTTGACAGAGAGGAAGAATTAACAAGCTAGGTAAGAGCTGATAAAGCACATTAATGGTTATCCTACCATGGCTGATGAAGAATTCATCTGAGCATTCTAGAGATGCAAGATGTGATACAGTGGCACAAGCACACGGTGTGGTGAGTGGACGTGAATCCTGGATTTCCGTTCCATCAAGTGTCAGTCAGTCTACTCTGGGACTAAKGGGAGGAAGAAGCAGGAGGGAATGGCTGTTGGTCTGGGCCCTTGCCAGGCTTTCAGACTAGTGGCTGCCAACATCTCTTAGACACTCTCTAGGCCAGACTGTAAAGAGGCAAAGGGGAAGAAGGGGGAAGGGGGAGAAATTGCTTTCCTTTTCTTCTTCTGCCCTCCTGGAAAAAGCTGTTGTCTAAAAATAAGCTGTAAGAAAACTGCTGCCCAAGGGACATCATGTACATAGCCTGAGGAGCAAGCTCAGGGATAGTGAACTAAGAATTTGGGGATCCGACATGTGGGAAGGCAACTGGCTGGACCTGCCCACACACCCAGTATCTTCAAACATCCAGAGGTGCCTCTACTGGAACTCTCCAAAGGTCCTTGAAGTTCTAGTCAGTCAGAAGGGAAGTAGGATGAGAGAAGAAAATCATGGAGGAAAACTAATTCACCCTCCACTCACTCCAGAGACTTGCCTTCTTAACAAAGAGCAAAGACCATCTCTTCTTATTCTGAGCTGAAAACACTTTACAATATCCATGTGTTTGCCTTGCACTGTGTTTGAGAGAATTCCCATCACTGTCTATGAACAGCTTATAAGTGACCAGAGAGATAGTCTGCCTGTTTTCCCCCTCTCTCTTCTATAACACTTGGCATTGAAATTACTTTTTTCTTTTTGTTTTGTCTTCAGAATGGCTTTGTAAAGAAACAAGATTTTAACTGTCATRTTCTGTTCCCTCTGTTCAGTAACTCTGGTAACGCTTAAATTAAAACTTATATTTCCAAAGTTTCAAGTTGACAGTAATTAGTTATAAATCATGCTAAGAATCTTCATGTTCCATTGAATTATAGGAGAGAGAGCRTACTGGTGCCCCCAGGGAGGAAAAGGTGTGAGCTTTTGTCTTATTACAGAATGCACATAGGAAAGAGATGTTGCATCTGCCCTAAATGCTTGGATTGCATCTCATACCTTATTAGGTACCAGAGTATCCAAACATAAGATTCTGGTCCATGAGAGACTGCCCTTCATTAGTTCAGCTGCTTCTTGCGAGGCTTGGGTAGCTAGGACGAGGAACAGCTTTGCTGAAGGGTTATGTGGGGATCCTGCAAGTTCTTACATCTCTGGTCCGTTGTCAACAAGGACTSTGTCTCTTAGAAGTGCTATTGTACAGTAGACTACTCTACATTGCCCACTCAGCCGACATCAGCTCTTGGATTTGCTGCTCTGCTTCACTGTGTTCCTACTGAACTTGGGGCCCACTGACAATTTTCCATGAAAATGTTTTTTCAAGGGAAAATCTGCTATGTAGACCACACACATTTTCATTATTTCATTGAAAAACATGAAAAATTGCTTTGTTTTTTTTCCAAAAGAAAGATCACTTTTAAAATTAAAAATAAAAATTTTCTGTAGAAGAAAYGTTTGCTGAACAGCTCAGTGGAGAGCTCCTGTGGTTAGGCCAGTCCTGAGCTATACAGCAACCAAAATACACAGTTGAATTGACTGCAGCAACATCAGTTCCCAAGGAAAAGTGTCAGCTGTCTYTTCTCCATAGTCAAAGAAAATCAGAAAGGTCAGCTATTCTTCATAGCTTAAAGGCTGCGGAACTGCCCTCCATTCTTCAAAGTCTTTGGTGACCAAGTTTGAAATAGAAAATGGAGAAAGCCAATAGAAGAGAGATTTCTAGATTTTTTTTTTTCCTAACAAAAAAGGATGAGATGTTTGGAACATGAACATGGAAAGCAACTTGAGTGAGCAACCATTAACTGAGTGATTTTTATAATCCCAAAAACAGAAAGAAGGAGAACAGAAAAACAGAATAGACTACAGTGAAGTCAAAGACTTGGTAGTTCCTTTCCTGAATTGGAAGTGTGAAAGTAAAAGGAGAACTGGCAGTTCCTGAAAGAGATTTCTGAGGGCATAAGTGCAAAATATCCTCATGCACAGGAACTAGAGGAAGTGTGGCTAAATCGTAAGATCTTCATTGCTCCTTACTTGTGTTTGAAGTTGCACAGAGACTGGAAACTAGGTCAGAGTAATAAGGACAAGGCTAAACGAACAGCATGAGCTTGTGCTGACAAAACCAAAAAGGCACAAAATGAAAGAAAACTGTCAAGGGACAGATCACAAGAAATACTCTGTATGTRCTTTGTTAGTAAGAAGTAGACTAAGAAACATCTGCTTTGCTCCTCAGTGGAGAGAGGAAGTTGTAGACAGATGATGTGGAGAAGGCCAACATACTTTATGCTTTCTTTGCATCTTTTTCTGCTTAAAAGGGCAACTGCAAAGCACTGTTAGCAGCAGGAACAGGGGAAATGTTTTCAGGGTAGAGTGTATATAGGGAGGTTACATCTTCTAAATTATCTAGGCTTAAGGAACACCATCCTTATTAATCCAAAGGTGACAGTTGCACCTAGGGCCACCAGGAGTCATCTGGAGTATTCAGAGATACTGATGACTTGGAAAGGATCAAGTGCAGCAGTTAACTTCTAAGAAGGGAGAAGGGTGTCAGACAGGGGATCACACATCAGTGATGGAACTAAGATATTTATTTGGACATTACATTTTCTGGGCCAAAAGAAAACAGGAAAGCTAGATTATGTTGTGCCACAAGAGTGGTAATCTCAGACTTCCAAGCCTTCTTATCAATCTTCTTATCACAAAACACAYGCAAATACATTTCAGACCTTCCCATCAGATGTGCCCAGTCATCTACCCTCCCTCCTATAGCTCTCAGGAAAGGAGATGTATCACCAGGCTTATAAAGGGCCTTTCAGGTGAAATTCTAGCCTAGAAAGGATGGTTATAACTCTTCTGACTGAGCTTGACCGGTAAAAATAGGGCCAGGGCTCAAATTTATAGGCATCACTAATAAAAATACAGCTGGGATCCCTGTTCATAACCAAAAATTAAATGAAAATTTCTGGTGCTGAATGAGTTAATTTTTTCATCGGTTCAAATATGCATCAGTTCTCTGAAAAAGGTAAATGCTATTAAAGGGAGGAAAGAGAAACCRATTTATCTACAAGAAGATTAAAAAAATAATGTGTAGTCTCTAGCTTCTGTGGATAATAATTACTCATCTCTGGTAAGGCAACTAGTACAGCATCTGAGTGATTCCCCCYTTGCTTTGCTGCTCAGCTGGGATGATCGAGGCCAGGGCACTCAGACACATGCTCGCACTAATAAAATGGCCTTGTTCACACCACCAAGTACTTTATGGTTATCAGCTGCCTCCACTCCACTCTCCAGGCCATGCACTCACCTCTGCAATGCTACTGTTACACCACAGGCTTATGAAAGCAGGAAGAGTCTCCAGTCAGAGCAGGTTTCTCAAGACTGTTTCCAATCAAAGAATATCRCTAAGGACAGAGATTCCACAGCCTCTCTGGGCCCTCCATCCAGTTTTTGATCACCACCCAGCAAAAAAGATTTTCCTTCCATWTAGTCAGAATTTCCTGTGTTCCAACTCATGTCCATTGTMCYTTGCCCTTTCGCTGTGCACCTCTGAGAAGAGTCTGGTTTTSTCTTCTCTACACCCTCCCATTAGGTAGCTGTAGACAACAATAAGATCTCCCTCTCCACTTCTCTTCTGCAGACAGAACTAACCCAGTTGTCTCAGCCTCTCTTTGTGCTCCAGCCTCAATAGCGCTTCACGGACCTTGCTCCAGTATATCCAATCTTTCTTGTACTAGAGAGCCTCAAACTAAATTTAAGCCTAGAGCACCAAGTATTTGCAACTAGTCTCCCATCCAAATTCAGCCCAGCCCTACCTCTTCAGAGATAAAATAAAACTCATATTCCCAAAACATACTCACACCACATGCCAAGTTGTGTTTAATTTCAGCAATGGAAATATAAAGAATGAGGAAGATTCTTCAAAAGAATCTAAAAAAATAAAATAATTTCTAGAAGACTATGTACATCTTCAGGATGTAAGGGCATGGGGATAGAGCAAATATATACTATCTGACAGAAAAGATCTGAGAAAAAGCAAGAGGGAGTAAGGAGAGTAAAGAGTAGGTACAGAAAGATCTTTAGAAAAAGAAATGCATCTGAGCTGTAAACTTTATAAACTCTTCATATTCCTCTCCTGGTATCAGAGGATCAGACAGCGGCAGATGCAATGCCATTTTCTAAAAAGAGTTCCAGAAGAGAGCTGAAAGCAACACCTGACATTGCTCAAAATAAAGCTAATAGGGCTTTAGATAAATATCCTTGGATGCAGTCACACAGGTTTGTAAGKGGGGCTCATTTCCCAGCAGAGCTACTGACCTTCTTGACAGGATCATCAATGAGAGAAGGGAAATCCCTTTGATAAAATAATCTTGGATCTCCAAAAAGTGTTTCAGAGAGTAAGTTGCTATAGTAAAAGATGCTATAGTAAAAGATGGAAAATCCTTGTGTGAACAACAACAAAAAATGATTAAAAGACCTGAAAAAAGTGTCTTCATAGTGGGGAGCTCACTAGTAGAATTCTGGAGGAACCAGCACTGTCTGTCTCCTATCTAAACAATCTGAAAAACTGGATGAAAAGAGAGTGGTCAAAGTGGTCAGGGCAGTAGGGAGACAGATCACTGGGAAAAGCAGCAAAATGATCTTAAGATACTGAGATGCCTGGTGGTAAAAAGGCACAAGAAATTAAGTGTAATTGAGTGGAAAGCAATGAACACGGAGAAAAGCACTCATATCTTTCATACCATATTCTAAACAGCAGTYTGATTTGACTGTTATCACTGAGGAAAGTTAGGACGATAATGAACAGTTTTACGAAAACATCATTTCAATGCTCAAAAAAAAACCCAACAAATCAAATGTTGAGAAAGGAGCAGAAAATAAAGACAGAAGCTATTGTGTGAAATGATGATTTTCCAACATCTTGAATATCATGTTCCRCTTTAGTCCTCCTCATCTCCTGTCTCAAAAAGGATATACTAGAATTTAAAAAGGGTCAGAGAATGGGAACAAAGATAGTGAAGGATGTAGAATGTTTTCTTTGCCAGGAACAATTACATAAACAAAGATGACTGATGGATATGCAAATTCATGAATATCATGGGAGGGCAAAAATGAAATGGCTGTCTGCTCTATCTTTCCATTCAAAAGCCAGAGAAGATCAGATA
Source organism: Rhea americana (assembly GCF_003343005.1). NCBI lineage: Eukaryota > Metazoa > Chordata > Aves > Rheiformes > Rheidae > Rhea > Rhea americana. The sequence continues at coordinate 289,987 of NW_028186399.1, read as the reverse complement.
AAACCAGCTGAGGGCAGGCTCAGGCCTAACAGAGGGAGGTGAAACTCCACATTACATAGTTCACCTGGGACTCCTTGCCACAGGACACTGTGGGTAATAACATTTTGCATGCTTTCATGTAGTGATTAGACAAATTCATGGAAGATTACTCCACTGAGGACCTCAAATATAGATAGTATATTTTGCTCATGAAATGTCTAAGATGAAAACTGCTAAGTGCTAGGTAAGTATTTGGGGAAAGTATCATATATATGATACATATATGCTTTCTTTGCATAAGGACATGCTTCCCTTAAGCAACTATTGTCAGACACTGCTGTAAAAATTTATTGGACTAGATGGCCATATATTTTAACCCAGTGATTGACTGTTTTTGCATTTAACTTCAGAATCCAGAGCAATTCTTTAATAAAATTGCAGACAGTCCTTTCTTAAATATTATGTAAGCTAACAAGGAGCTGTGAACATTTTTTTTTTCAGAACAAATGTTGACAGTCGAATCTAATTTTCATCTGCCCTGGGTCTGGTAAATAGACGAAAAACAGCTGGTCTCTGTTAGCTTGACTTGAAAATGGTTATAGATTTCGTATCATATACATTCTCATTATGGGTTAGGATAATGTGGTAAAACATCACTATTAGGATGACCACAAACCACAGTGAGAGTAAACATCAACAGATAATTGTCACTATAGAAAATTGTAGGGAGTAGGGTTTGTAGCAGTCGCCTGGGTCTACTTCTACTCAGGGTTTTCACTGGTGGCCCAGATGATAGAAAGGAGAAAGGATGTGCAATAGAAAGTTAACCCAATCTGGTGCTCCAGAGTTCAGTCATGGAGTTGCTGGCACTCTTATGTGCAGTACTGTCTGGACCTGGCTGCTGAGAAGATCCGGTGAGCCAGAGTCTCCAGTATGTCCAGGATCCTGGAGAAGAGGCAGGGCCTGAAGGTCATCTCCAGGTCCCTGAACAGTTCTCAGCTTGGAGGTCAGATTGCAGGAAGAGGGAGTCTAACAAGCATAGAGCCAGCCTGTCACCAGTGTGTTAGAGGCTAGATGGAAATGACCCTATCCTGCTGGGTCCTTGTGACGCCTCAGAGAACCTCACTCCCCCTTTCTTCAGGACCCTCCTTGGAGAGTAGAATGGATACTTCTAGCCCAGAAAGGGTGCACTTCAAACCAGGCTACCCATTGGCCGGCTACTGCCTGAGAGGAAGGCTCCCTTGAGTCGTCAAGTGGATACTGGAAACCTAATCCTCAGGTGCCTATGGTTTGTATCATGGCTACAGATATGTTCCACCTGCAGTTTTTCAAGTAATAYGGCTTTATTCCTTCTCAGCTCCTAGCTGGTCTGAGATGGGTGTGCTGCAGTCTGACCCTGCTTTGGGCAGGAGCACTCATCTGCTTCTCACGTGCAATGACAACTGTGTAAATCTCCCCTGCCCTATGATGACCRTCCTTCACCAATATGGCAGAGAAACAGGACCACAGATGTGTGAGGCTGTTCTGGAGCCTGCTACAGGCAACTTACTGAGGCTTAAAACAGGATGCTGTGCTTCCATGCCTGGCTGAGGTGTAAGGGGGAAGGCTGTCCAATTGGCCCAGAAAAGCTAGGCGAGCCAGGGTAAGCTGACTGACTCACAGTCAGCCAAACACAAACTGTGCATTGCGCTTGGCYGCTGTGAGCCCCAGTCCTTCCTGGGGCTTAGGTTTTCACAGGAAGAAATGGCTGGGTAAGAGCCCACAGGTAGATGCTGTGGACAAGCAGTGACTGGGATAGCAGACTGGAATTGAGGCAAGCCACTTGGCAGTGCAGTGTGGCCTGAGGAATCAGGATATGGCAAATACACCTTTGGCGTATCTGCCTTGGTTCCTGCTCTTCTTTCTGAGAGAGCTGATGCCACAGCAATGCTGTATTAGGTAGGACACTAGCTTTCATCCAGACTGTTCACACTGCATTCCTGATGGAGAATCACAGAGCACTATTATATTGCAACCAACAGCACTCAGGTCTCTGGCACAAAAGGACCCTTCCCACTTTGACATGGCAATGTTTCCTGGCACCAGATGCCTGACACAGCCAGCAGTCTGGAGGCCGGAGCCTATCAGACCCAGTAGAGGCTCCCTGGGACACCACTGCATTGAACTGAAGAGGGGTCAGATACCCTTGGGATGCAACACTTACACGTGGAGTGAGTGCAGAGTTCAGAGAGCAGTATACATAAGGGAAATAAAAACAAGTTTTCCCCTGAGCAAAAAAGCTTTTGGCAGAGATCAGAAAAAGAAGACAAAACATAAAGACAACATGCAAATGTTTTGCAGAGTCTGGGGCCAGCTGCTCCTCCACCAAGTCTGTATGCAACATAGATCATTGCACAAGTCCCACTGCAGAGCACAGCATCTCACCAGCRAGACAGTTACCAGGACAAGACTGCCAAGCTTGGGGCCTGCTGCAGCCCATGCTTCCAGAGGGTGGTGCCGAGCTACAGACAGAGAATGACAGACCGTGCAGTCAAACTTTCCTCTGCTGCTGTCAGATGAAAGGGGTCAGAGGAATACATGGCATCTACCCTAGTTTACACATATCAAAGGAGATAAAGAAGTCATGACTAAAGCAGCTTTCCTGAGCAAACTGGGAGCTCCCTCAGTCCTGGCAGCTCTGGGGCTCTCCTTAGGTGAATCTTGTTTCCAGGAGACGGAAGCGGAGTATCAGTGAAGGAAACAGGATGCAGGGAGCCAGCTCCCACCTGCAAATTCAGTCTATCCAKCAATAAACTGTTCCTGCACCCATTAACACAGCAAGGCTAGTAAGAGTTTTTCCACAGCTCACTCCTCAGATCCAAGAGCTGTGGGTAGTGCTACTGTGCCTGGATATAGTTGGTGGTGACAGGAGGTTCTCAGTAATTACCTGAGACAAGCTTGAAGCTTGGGAGATTTAGACCAAGGACATGCAGAAAAATCTCTTTCTACATTGCTGGTGCAGCCCTGCAGCAGATCTCCAAAGGCATGGGAGGTCTCCACTCTTGGGGACTTTAGGGTCTTCTAGGTAAAGACATGGCTGACCTGATCTAGTGTTAGCTCTGTGCTGGAGTTTGGACTCTGGAGGGCCCCTCCACCCCATTCTTGTGATTCTGCGATCCCGAAAGAACCCAGGAATTCCAGGTCCTTTGTGCTTTTTACTGGAAAGTTAACTGAAGAACATTTKAGGAGTTCTCATTTCCCATCTCCACAATGTGGATGCTTGTGGTAGCAAAGTAAATAAAGTGGTGACTAGGTATCATTAGTGCTGTTTTTGACTGTTAGTTCTGACAGGTGAGTTCTGCACTGGGACCGGAGAGTATCAAAGAACCAGGCARTAGATGAGTTTCCATACTCCAAGCAGAACTCCAAGATACAGCATCTATGGCACAGCAGGGCCTGTAGCCAGTGCCTAGAAAATATGGAGAGCTCCATCAGGGAATACCAGACCAAAGCAAAGAGTAAAGAGCAACTAACAATACTCAGAAGTATAGTCATGTCATGAATATGCTCATTATAAGCTATTTAATAACAATGGAGTCTAAAGGTGCCACCCAGTGCCTTGGTTTTTTCGGTTWAGGCTGCCAGAAGCCTTGGATTTCAGTTCTGTCTTTAATGATTTACACCAAATTTTACCCCTCAGTGAGGAAGCCCTCCACATTCAAAAGTATTGCTTGTGGTGCAGGGGCAGACAAGAATCATAGTATCTTGAAGAAGACAAAAATTCCTTTCCCTAAGAGCAATTTAAAGTTCTTGCCATGGAAGACTAATGTTTTGTCTTCAAGTCTTCCAAATGAACCAACAAAAAAATTCATCACATTAAAAGGTCATCTGTGGAAAGAACGGACACAGACAGCTGCCTCCACCAGCACTCATTTGGGCTGTGCAGCACAGCACAGCGCAGGAAACAGGATTCCTCACTATTCATGTCCACCAGGTAATTATGAGCTCAGGCTTCATCCCTCACCGCACATACCAGTGATGACCTCACCCTAGTGAAAGGATGCTGCTGTTTAATGGAGCATAAGCCATCAAGATAGAGGGAGGAGGGAAGGGAAACTGGCCATTCAGTCCCTAAGGCCAGAGCCTGTTGTGGTAACTACTTCTGTCAACCATTTCCCCAAGGTGCTGCTTCATGCTGAGCCAAGCACTGTTCCTCCTGCATGAGTGCTAGCCCTCACCAATACATAACACATAGGAGTGGGGAGTTCTTTGACTTCCTGCTTTCTCCCTGYGTATTTGTCCCAACTTGGCATTGACAGTGGGACCAAAAGGGACATCCTCTGCCAGTGATCTACCTCATTTCTGACAATTTCCTTCCTAAAGTAGGAAGGAAAATGAAAGCAAAGTGAAGTCCCAGTAGAGGAACAGACTGGGTGTGTTCTACAGACAGCCCAGCACGTGCCACCACAGTCACACAGCGCCTGCGAGAAGGGCAGATCCTAGAGTGCACTAGCAGCTTGCATACACACATCAGAACCCCCCATCAGGTCCTTGGCCAGCARTCAGGTTAGATCCTATCTGGTGCAATTGAACAGTGTCAGTGGTTTAAACCAGCTGAGCCCACATTGCTGAAGTGTAGCTGAAGCTACAGCCAGTCACAGAGGAGGTCTGGCCATGTCCAGGCAAGGAGCAGCCAACTGAGCAGGCAGCATGGAGGAGAAAGACCAAGAATCAGAACAACCGATTCAAATGAGGAAGCAAAGAGTGGACACAACAGGCAAGTGAAATGAAGATGATCTCAAGCAGCTCTGTGATGGGCATTAGGATGCTCCACTTCATGGGAACCATGCTTAGTCTTTGCCATCATATGTCGGTCGCTGGTGCCACCAACTGGCAAGACTTATGTGTTGCATTGCATGCTGCCTTTCCATGACTCTGCACAAACCCCAGCACGCTGTCACCACAGAACAAGTGTATTCATGTATTCACATCTCACATTTTGGACAGAGRCATGTGCTGTGCCTCTATATTAGAGGTGACTGTTACCAAATTTCCAGTTCCTATTGCAAAGTTTGCTCATTAGATCTTCTCAAAGAAACAGCTGCCAGATTATTTTCTTCATGTGTCAAAACAATAGTTTCTTCTTGGGCTTATTTCAGAAATGTCTCAACTGTTTCAGTTCAAACTTTTCAAACAATTCAGCCAGAGGCAGACAGGGAGTGTGGAATATTTTAGCCTATGTGGTTAAAATYTGGCAGAAGCACAAGCAACAGAAAACACAGTCCCACAGTGGAAGCATTGGGAAAACTTAGCTCTAGGCAGCACTGTCAGTTCTGAACTTATATAAGCCTCTCTCTTTTAACCTGGAATCAAAATTTTCATGCAAGAATTTGCATCAATTTAGCTAAATGGCAGTTTTCAGTTTCTAGACCAGGAGTCCACTTTCTGCACTACCACTTCTCAATATTCRGATTAGCTCTAAGTGGCCTTCAAAAAGGGAACAAAGAATAGCTCATGTTCTTTCTGCATTTCCACCACCCCCTGGAGGCCCTGGAAAAATTCTGAGGGGCTGTGAATTCAACAGGATGGAAAACCCCTGAAAGAAATCATATTCCAAAGATACTACAAGCCATGCACAATCTCTCCATATACCSAGGAACTGCTGTGTTAACACAGTCTTCCTGAATACTTCTGGTCAGATACCTTCAGCTGTGCCATCTCAAGATGAATGAAAACTAATAYGGTGAGTGAAGGAACAGAAATTCAGCTCTAGAGATCTGATTCAGTTAACTTCCTTCCTCTCTCCACCACGCACCTAGCACACAAACATGCATACATCTGACCCATGCAAACAATGTAGGATCACCAACCAGCCCTTGAGRTGGAGTATGGAGCATAGTGTGCTAATGTTTCCTCCGTGCCTCTAAGGCTGTRGCAGGCAAGAATCCAAAGCAAGCATGCTCAAATTGTTGTTTTACAATCCCATGGAAGGGGATGAAAAGCGAATGGAGAAGGTGAGGAATGTACTGTGCACACACCACTTGCTCTGCTCAAACTGACAGGTYCTCCATACACACCCTCTGCACATTGGATGGAGCTGTGCCAGGGGTGACACCATGGAAAGAAGCCCATGGCACTGGCCAAACAGTACAGAAGTGGTTCTGTTTCTAGCAGGCTTCTGCTTTGTCCACTACCCATTCAACTTACAGCTTAACCTGTGAAGCTTGGGTTGGAAACAATTCTCCTTCCCACACCCAGAGTAAGTTCTTGTCTTTCCTGCCAGTGAGGCCTGACAAACACTTGCTGTTACTGTTCATCCACTTTTATGTCATGTCAGCCAACATCTGCCTACAGGATTTTTCCATAAAAACCATACACAATCCATATGGCCTTACTGTGGCCCTATCTGGCATCAGCTCTACAYACAACTGACCCAGATGTTCTCTGCAAGCATACCCCAGCTGGACCAAGAGGGCTCTCTCAAAGCTGATATGGAAAAACAAACTCCTATATCAGATTCCATAAAAACTATCTTCTTGCAGTCTCCTCCTCTGTGATCTGGATTTCCTTYACCACTAAGCATCTAGAAGGATGGACAGTGGTATTTATGTAACTGCCCAGTGTTGGCCTARTTGGCACTCAGGAGCTGCTGTGAGCAAGTTTAGGTGCAGGTGATGATGTTCAAAGCCCYCTGAATTGTGAAGCATGCATGTGGATGGCTTCTTCCACTCTGAACAAGATTTTCCTTTGACTTCTCTTCCATAGCTTGCTTACCCTGAAGGAACTGAAATGAATGTCCTCACAGCAGTAGTCTTCCCTCAGTCTATCAGGGAGCAGCAAAACTGGAACTGAAAGACAAGCCAAGAGTTGAGGGTGACGAGTCATGCAAAAAAAAATACTGGAACTAGGAAAGCAATTTCTGTCTGATCGAATTTCTACCAAAAAATGGCAATTTAATGGAAGCTATCTCTTTTTATGAACACAGCAGATCCATTGAAACATTAAATCAGAAGGCTTTCTACCATGCAAGAGGCTCCTGAGCCCTCAGGTAGCTGATTTCTGGTATTTACAGAGGTGTCAGCCCCATTTCAAGCAGAAAGATGATAGATGTTCCAGTATATGTATGCATTGTGTACAGTATTTGCACCAGGGAATGACATCAGTTTCACCCAGGACAGCAAGTAAACGATAGTTTACTAATCACAATACTAGGTTCTTTCCATACCTGCTTTTCCTCGAATAGGACTTTTCAGATCAGGATTCTTCCTTAYGTTAAACAGCTGTTGGTTTTACTAATTAAGCAAGAACTAATCAATTATCCTTAGCACTTAAAGAATGGCTTGCACATCCCAAAAGTTCGTCYGTTTTTCCAGCTATCCAAGATGGTCTAACAAAAGGTATTAGCTTGACCTTACTTTGCTGTGTTCTGATGGCACATGCTGAACACAAAGCACAAAATCAGTCCTGCATCTGTATGCAACAGATACAGCCCGTCCAATACTAGGGACCAGTGATGGTTCCCAGAGGTGTCCATGGCAACAGAAGTATCATCCAGATGGGAGTTCTCAGCCATCTACACCGAGAAATATAGTCACAGAAAACCTCTGAGAAGAGAACATGCTCTCTCTTTTGAAACCTCCTCTACCTTGCTTCATCTGTTCTGAGTAGTCTGGAGCTCATTTTCATTCTGGAAGTTGTTTCATGTATTCAGACAAATCCTAMGGCTCCATGGACTTTCTTCCTAGTGGTTAGCATGAATACAGCAGTCATCTTCTGTTGCAGCTTTTGCTGTTTTACCTTATGATTCCTCCACCAACAACCAACAGATGGAGTCAGTGTCCAGTAATATCTTTGAGCCTTTATCAGAAATTTCATGTTGTACACAAGTAACAGAATCTTAGCTGACCCCACTACAAACTGGAATCACCTCTCTAAGCTCTTGAAAAAATCATAGTTACCTTCACATGAAGTGCTAATATGAGATGCTAGCACTTTCTAACTTGACATGTCAGTTCATTTGAACTTCTTTCCGGATTTGTCATAATAATTTTGTCATAATAATCTTGTTTCTCTCATTGTTTCTCTCCCTATTTGTTTTCAAATCTTGACCCCTAATCAAATATACTGTGTTCCAGGGCACATACTCTGTACCCTTCACAAGGTAAAGGTTTCCAAAAGTGCTGAAAGACAGACAGAGAGAAAGTTAAATGACAGGCAAATAATAGAAGCCTTTATCCAAATGAACTTGTGAGTCCTGTAGTATGTRCTGGTAGCACGTAGATCAGCAGGTTATCGACAGATCGTGTATGTGTAGCTTCTCAAGACACCCGGACTGGGAAAACTAAGGACAGCCTGCAACCATGGACAGCCTGTTTGCAGAAAAGAAGAAAAACAACAGTGAGTCAATCAGCAGTATTGCCTAGGTGCTGGGTCAAGTTGGAAAGACAGAAGTTCACAGTCACTGCCATCTCCTGCTGGGTAAAAAAGGCACATTTAAAAACCAGCACATTACTACCAGTCACAAGGAACTGGGAAATGTGTCGAGGACTTGATAGCCAGTGTCTCGTGTCCTCAGTGTTATTGCAAGTGATCCTGGCCAGACCACTTGCACACATCCATCTCAGCACTTGTATGCAAATAGGAGAATCAATGAATGAAAATCAAGACAGAATAAGTATGAATGAAATAAGTCTTGTTTAAAATATAATCATCTATTCAGYATTGCTCTGAGCTTCACTGTACAAGTTGTGCAAGTGGAAGGTGGGGTGGTCTTTTGATATTCTGTWAGGCTCTCTCACGTCATGTTAGGTTCTCTCAGGACATGTTGATTCTCTCAGGACACTGTTCTCTCTTCAGAGCTGGAATGCTGTAGGGTGAACAGAACAGCAGAGCTAGAGGAGCAGGAACCTTGTCAAAGGCCTCCATGCCCACTGACAGAGCTGGGTCCTTGGTCATTTGTGCTTTTGCTCAGACTGTGAACACCTCAAAGCCCGGGTGGCAACATGTGAAGATGGTGACAACAGTCCTTCTGCAGCTGTGGATAAATGACCAGGTTCTTCAGAAGTTTCTTTCAAAAGGGACCCTTATGAGCAGAGCCCCGTCTTTTGTCACTAGGGAGCTCCAATCTGGCAAATTACCTGTGATTTGTCCATATTCTCAACTGTAAATCAGCCAACTGGCCTTTTAGTGAATCCATCATGAAGGGCTATAGGTAATATAACATTGCCGGAAGTCAAAAGCTACGTAGAGGACCTTTGGCCTCCGAGGATGCAGAAAGAGAGAGAGATGGCATTCACCCCCCAAAATGGTGCTGCTAGCTGCAATCACTGCAGGAGCAGGAAGAGCCAAGCAGCACAGGAGGGGCCTTGGATTGCTTGCTGAAGTTGCAATATCTAATATTAGCCACAGGTCTTATATATTCAAGGAYGGAGATCCCAGGATAGCTTTCCTGTCTGTAATCCCCTAGAGCAGCACACTCACTAGCAGTCCCTTGTGTTTTGTAATACAAATCCTGTCAGGCTACACAGGGCAGATAAAATGGCTCTTGGCTACTTTGGTCTGTGCTTAAAATAGAAACAAAGCTGCTCCTACACTCCTCCCCACAAGCCTGGGACTGGAGAGAGGAGGAGGTTGCATGGCATCTGAGAGTGCTTACGGTGTCCACATCTCTCTCTTTTTTTTTTTTTTTTTTTAATTAGGAATACAGAGCTGGAACATTGGCAGTAGGCAATAAGCTGTTTCTCCTAACGCCTGAGGTTGTAAGGTCCAAGGACAAGAAAGTTGGACTTATAAAGAGTAAGGAAAATGTGCTAATGAAGCAGTGAAGCAGACGCCTGCAGCAAAAATAGGTAAGTGGAATGTAATAAGCTCTCAGACAGCTGCTTTCTCTGCATGGTGTTTCTGAGGCCCTTCTGACTGCCAAGCAGGGGGGAGAAAAGGAAAGACATGCTTTGTCATGTGCTGAACAGAAGCAATGGCATCATTAGAATAGAGCAGGACTTCTACATTAGCCGATGGGAGCACTCACTCAGTGACTTCTTGCCTCCTCTACCAGCTAGTGAAAGCTGAACTTCCCCTATCTGATCTGAAATGTCTTCAGTTCTTGTCTGAACAGCTACATCATTCTTGACTTTCTGGAAGAACAATGAACAAAATTCAGTGCCTGATCCTCATCTTTTCATCTCAAATTTAAATGAGGAGCAATGCACTGATGACAGATGAATTCCCCTTGAACCAGAACCACCATGAAGGAGCAGAGTTTGGTCTTGACCTTTAATAATAGGAATTTCAGTCACATAATGGTAGGAGCTTTAGAAATATTAATAAGAGGTACAAAAGTCCTCAGGTCACAGTGAATGTTCATCTGAGTTAGCTGAAGAATGCCTGAATATCAAATATACTTTCAAGAATTGCTTCATCAGTAGTTCTTCTGTGCTGTGCTTACGGATGAATTTCTCCAAAACCAGTGAGTCTTCACCATGCCGTTCACAGACATGTGTTTCCAATAGGGGAAAGACTTGACTAAGATAAAGTACATCTCCACAACCAAAGATCAAGCAGTCTAGCTGTGCCTTAGGTTTTGGATATTCTTTCTTTGTGAAATGACAAAGTCAAGAGTTGCCAGTTCCACAAAAACATTTTCCTTGAGAGAGGTTCTCCACATCTGAGACACATAGAAATTCACTTGAAAAATAATTTTCTTGAATCACAATAGCATAGTACCTGATTATTATTAAGGCACAGAAAACATGGAATATGTCAAAGGCTGCTTTTTCTGGAATTACTTACCCTTTCTTTTAGAATAGAAGTATGTATTTTCCCCTTTCTGATTTCAAAACTGGTGCACGGAAGTTTGTATCTGCCTCCTCCAGAAATGTGACTAATGCTTACTTATTTCTGTTGTGCTGCATGAAGGAAAATAAACATTGCAGAATTCCCTGAGAGCAGAGAATTATCAGTGTTAGCTGTGCAGTACTGATCAGCATGGCCACAATCCTTTGGTTTGCGCTCGGTGACTTTCAGTCAGCAGGCAGTTGTAACTTGTTAATGCAGGGCAGCTCAATCTCTTGTCCTTCAGCATCAGGTGGCACACTGTAACCCTGAACCAGAATACTTAAGCAAGGGGCAATCATCAGCATAATTTTCAATAAGCAATACTAAATGATTTGTTCATGAAGGGCTTGATCTAAACCTGAGAAAAACCAATGTCGGCTCCCCCAGAAGCCTGAAATCTCTGCTACGCTTTTGAGCAGTTATTTATTTTAAATGAATGAAAGAGATTATCAGATGTGTCATCCCTGATTCAGCCTGCTCTCTCTACCCATGGGTGAATCTTCAGGTATGGGATTTTCACACGTCCTGCCTGGGGCAGGACAGCATTAGCAAGCATAGTCCTGGGACAAGACTGAGAGTACTGGAAGACAGAGGAGTGTCCAGTTCTGAGTAGGAATATCATAGAATCATAGAATCAGTAAGGTTGGAAGGGACCTCTGAAGATCATCTAGTCCAACCTCCCCACTCAGCAGGGTCACCTAGAGCATGTTAAACAGGGTTGCATCCAGGCAGGCCTTGAATATTTCCAGAGAAGGAGACTCCACAACTTCTCTGGGCAACCTGTTCCAGTGCTCGATATAGTAGGATGTGTCTGAAGTCGAGAGGGAAAAAGAGGAGATGTATAGAGTTACAATTTTTTGCTTGTAATTCCAACCAGTAATCACTTCTCTACCTTTTTTTTCTTATTGGAGTACTGATTAAATATTACAAAGCTAACTAATTTAATTAAAAGTGCAAGGGTTACTCAGTAATTCAACTCCATCTCATATTTCCCTGTGGTGTCTGGATCACAGTGTCAAATTAGAGTTAGAAACCAAATGGCACAGTAGAGATCCCAGGATCTGCTCAAAGTACCCTGACTACATCATGTCTGGAAGGGTATATGGAAGAGTTTTTCTTGTCTAAAGCTTCTCCTGCCATATTATTGACATTTGAGGAGCTATTCCTCTTTCAGCTGCCTTTGCCCACCACATAATATGTCCACTAAAGACGGAGAGCAAAGGTGGCTTAAAACTCCCTTATGCTTGTACTCTGGCCACAGCTGAGGATGAAGACTGCTTCCCTCTTTAGTTCAGCCAATGCAAAACAAAAGCTAATTTTTTACACTGCCTAGAGAGCCTACCACGCTACATGCATCATTGACTGTATTATAAACACGTAGTACACAATTATGAAGACAACTGTATGTCTGCAAAGTACTTGGGACCAAATTTTAAAATGTCTTACAGCTAATGCTGTTCCACTGTAGCCCATGCAATAGTGTTTGCTCAGCTGAATATAAAAGGTGGCCTTTATGTTTGCTAGGGTTTGTAGTGAAATGAAAGGTCGGGACGGAAAAGGGAAGGACTCATCCCTCATTTCCTACTTCTGCCAGCATGTAGCTGGCAGCCAGAGCTAAGTTACACTGCTACTTGGAGTGGGCAGTGTGGATGCAGACTCCAGCGGAGGACCCTTGCGATTATGAAGAGAATTGGCACACATCTCCAAGGCAGTGGCAACGCTGCAAAACAGCTGGGCTGCAAAACAGCAGGGCTCTGTGGCAAAATGCTGACTGGGGTTTATTGATGTAAACAGGTTATCAATACTACTTAAAGGTAGCAGTATCATGACAAAGGTCAACATCACCTGCTGTATTACTGCAGTAGTGATAAAGACATAAGCAGGGGGTCGCATCTTCTGCATTATTGTCCATGACCTCGTAGGAATTTTTCCTTTGGTGGAACCAAAAGTCATGATCATCTCTCAGCCTCACATCAGGACAATAGATTTCATGCAGGACAGCTCAAACTCCTGAATATCCAAGGACAATGTTCTTATTTGCCAGTGCTGCAAGGAGAGTGCCCATGAATGCACTCTTCCCAGCTACTTAGCTGTATTAATATTTCATTGCGGGATTTCTCATCACATTGGCTCTTACAGTTGATTTGCTTTAAATAACTGAGACTTATCTTCGGAGACTTTCCTTGAGCAACACATGGCCTTAAGCCCTTGCTTAATCTTCCCAGTCACAGCTGCTGAGCAGCCTTTCCCATCAGCTGCATGATGCTTGAGAAGTTCAGATTTAAAGTGGAAGCATGCCTTATTTATCAAAGCATTATTCTCTGATGAAAACTGAGGTATCTGCATACTTCCAGCACAACTACTTATTTCTAAACTAAGTTTCCTTCATCTTTACTGATCTGCTAGTTGAGCTGTATCCACCAGCAGTAATAGCTAAATTATATTGAGACAGAACTGCCTTATTTTTGAGAAAAAAAATGTGTGTCAACATCCATGCTTTTGTCTTTGCAGTCTTCACAGCTGTTAATATATAGAAACAGGACTGAAAATGTCCTGACACTCACATATAAACGTAAGATGTGTTCAAAAAGAAATGTTATGGATACGCCAGAGTTGAGTGATGAAATATTTATACCAGATGCTTTTGTGCCAATGAAGAATGCAGACACAACTGCAACACTTGCCTCTTTCATGCTTATTAATGAAATATCAGCTGTGTGGACATGACTTAAGTATGCTTAAATCCACAAAAGTGGCTGATGATAAATTCAGCTAAAAGAATGAGGAACAGACAAGCAGTATGGCTTGTGGGCTTAATCTTTGCTTGGGCTGTCTTGGCAACAGAGTTGTTTACTGCATAAGACATCTTCATTCTACATGTCAGGTAACACGCACCCATCTAACCCTGCAAAACAAAATACGCAATTTTCTGCTGGTTTAGCTCCCAAAACTGGCCCATCACAAGGTAAGGAGAGTGGCAGAACTGTGCCAGAGGGAATGAGTGAGGTGGGAAGGAACAGTATAGTCCTTTTGGTAGCAGTTAACTACTAGCTAGCTTTGTTGCAATACAACTCTATCCCCTTAAATAAAGGAACAGGTTAATATATCTCAGACTGGACAACTCAAAGCCGAGATTTAGACTTAAATCCTTGCCAGATTCACCAAGACCATGCTCAGTTCACAAAGTTATACTTTCAAAGTTACACAAAATCATCTGAATGCTTTTACGTCCTTCTGAAACATGAACTACCTTAGGGTACAGTTAAGTGGGCTGACCTTCAAGAAGCTGTCTAGTGAGGGCTAATGTGGCTGTCAGTGTGCATAATACCAGTGTTCACAGCTTCACAATTTTCCTTAAAAAAAAAAAAAAAAAAAAAAAAGTGTAGTACTATACTAGTGTTAGAAGGAGGAGCCTAAATGCTGCCATTCTGTTGTTGTTCCTATTTGCCAAGATAAGGGGAGCTGTCCTTACTACTTGCAATAACACTGTATTCCTGTAACCACAAAACCACTACTCATTTTATATTAGGAAGCATTGATGTATTTTGTTTGTCTTTTTAATAAGAAATGATTTCTCTTTGCTTCAAAAGAATTAGTCCCACCAGCCTTTTACCTTCTGTTTGATCTTTCTCCCTGCCTCCTTCCTCAGCAACTGACCATTCCTCCTTTCCTTGACCCATACTTTTCTGTTGCTTGATCCTTCATAACTCTCCTGGAAAGAAGAAGGAATCCAGTTTGCATAATTTGCCATGTCTTTTATGAATCACTAGTAGTGGCTTTGCAAACCACTGTAAACCAACTGCACCACTCAGTTATTAACATAACAATAATCACTTAGCTTAATCACTTACTAAAACAGTAATTTAAAACTTAAAAATATATTGTAATATAAATAGTAAGAGTAGATTTGAAAAGCCCATATAGTATCATGAGTTCAACAGCCTATGTTATAAAATGATAGGGGATTTTTAAGTATCTCAAATCCTAATTACTTAAAGAAACAACTTTAAGAAGTCTGTTATTCAGAGATCATGTGTGTTCATCTTTGTGTCTCAGACCTTTGCATGTCTCAAGGTACACCTAAAAAAGACTGGTAACTTAATTTTAAGACTTCCAGGGACCACTCTGTAGAGTGGGAATGTGGAGCACTGTTCAACACTCACAGCCGCAGTTCAAAACTGACCATGATTTATGCTAACTAACAAGGCGTGCACAGGTCATGCCAATGCGCACCAAGTCGGGGTTCCTTGCTAAGGTTTTGGCAGCCCTGAATCCTGAATTGCTTTGCTGTGTGGAGACTTCCAGGGTTTTGCTGTGTGTTCATGATGCTGCAGGCCTATGTACAGCTGGCTTTCTGCTGATTACACAGAGAAAACTCTTCCTGAGTGGTATGACTCATATCACACCTCTCTTGAGAAAACCACAGCTAACCAAAGAAAAGTAAAATGAACAACTTCTTAAATAAAGTCCCTTCTTTTGCTCCAGCTGTCGTGCAAGTTTTTGTTTCACCCCCTGCACACATTCAAATGAGCAGATTTTTGCTCAATCCAAAACCTTTGGATGTCAGTAGGAGTCTTCTAATTGATGTCACTGAGCTTTGGATCAGACCCAGAAAAGCTGGATTTATAAATACAGACACTGTAGGTCAGGCACTGTTTTAAATTGCTCTCAGTGTTGCCAAGTAACTAGCTACAAGAAAACTATCTCAGTGTAAGAGCATTGGGGTGCTCCCAAGGGTATATTATACAGCCAGAGATTTCTGACATTATTGTTATTCCAGGCTTTCTCAAGGCCTTACTACCTCGTGCAAATATTCACCAATATATTTGCCCAAGTGTTGATCCATTCACAGCATCCTGACTGCTGAAACAGAAAATGTTTTCAAGCCAACAATCTCCTAAGAGCTTGATTGGAACTGATTACATGGGCTACAGTGTTTAAGAGAGGAAACTATAAAAAATGACTATCTATTTAAAATTATTATTTCTATTTGCGCAGGTATTTATAATCATGTTCATCATAACCATGCTGGCTACAACTTTAGAAAAAAATGGAAATAAAGAGCTGACAGAATGTGTTTTAGTAAGATGAGAGAACAGTCTTAAGTGCTCCAAGAATGCATTAAAGCACACTGGCAAACAATAATAGTACCCATGATCTGTGCTCTGAAGACTTGAAAGCAAGAATGATTGGGTGGAATTTTTTCAGGTCTATGTAATGCAGAAGGACAGACTAGATTATCTTAATGATTTTTTTCTGGCATTAAAATCCACACAGCTGTATTGCAGTGATTCCAAAGCTGCAGTCCACAGTATTGGCTCCATCTCCTTGTTTCAACTTGCTCCATAAAAAAGCTCAAAAAGCATGAAGTACTCTAAATACCTTTTTTTTTCCCATATACTTGCAGGTGCATATACATGTACCTGCGATTTCTGAGGGATTTTATTCTTTTCCCTTCTTTCTTCAGCTGTGAAGAAAATGCAGAGTTAAACTGAACACATTCATTGCTGGCAAAGGCAGAAACGTGGACCTGCAAAAAAGGGTTCCACCATCACCCATACAAGTGCTTATAGGCTACTGTATGTCCTGTTTGCTGTGTGATGTTTAGATTTTAGAATGTAATTGTGCATGCATGCATTCATACATGTATGTTTTTAAAATGTATTTTTATAGAAGTAGTAGAGCGGGTGTTTGGGGACAAAATTAGCAGATTTGATATAAAGTGGTTTAGGAGGGTAATGCAGGTGAAAGAAGACGTAATAGATAAAAGCAGGGGGAAGCATATAAAAAAGGAACAGAAACTAGCTCAGGAGGGCAGTGGCAGGATGGCAGACGGCAACCTACTGCATCAAACTCTAACAAACACATGATCAAGGGACATCACGATGAAGACCCTCATTATACCTTACGTTTTCATTTAGACTCGTGAAAAGTACCTATAAAATAACTGCTAGTCTAACTCATTAGCCTTTCGTTCTCGTTTTGGCAGCTATGAATGGCACCAAGCAAACGGCAGCTTTCCCTTACGGCAACATAGGGCAGAAAATCAGGCCTTGGGTGTCCCTGTTCTGCCGGGACCCCGCCTGTGTCCGGGGACGCTACATGTCATTGCACAACTGTCCCTCCCGGCCCACGGGCAATTCCGTCTCTTCCAGGAGACGGTCACACGCTCCAGGAGAAGGAGAACAAGCGAAATTTTCCTTTAACGTCGTCTCACGCACAGGCTTTCCTGCGACGGTCCCGTCGCTCCTCCTGGGCGCATCCCTGCGCGGCGGCCGGGCGCCACCGCAGCGGATGTCTGTCTGTCTGTCTGTCTRTCTGTCYGTCCGTCCTCCCGCGCTGGYGCGCCCAAACCCTCCGCTGCGTCCCGTCCCGAGCAGGCCCTGGCCCTGCTCCCTTGGTCCACCAAGGCCCCTCAGCGGGAACCTTTCCCCGGACCCGCTCGCGGCCCGCAGCGCCCCACACCGCCTCAGCGGGCCTCGACGTGCCGCCCGCGGCCCTCCGGCTCCGCTCTCCCCGGCCCTGCCCGG